>NW_027271172.1:1302500-1352500 GCF_040938485.1 Diadema antillarum
TGAGCATGACCCTGTATATAACCCATCACCTTTGACCTTTGATCCCACAACCTCACAGGCAGAGGTCAAACCAATAAAAGAGAATGGTGGGCTACCTGATTACTGGTCTCTGGTTGGGAAGTTGCATGGGAAAAGACATGAGGGCAAAACCCACAGGGAGCTGGGTGTTTGGGTTGGAGCTATCAAGAAGGGTGGGCAGGGTAGGGCAGGGAACAAGTAGGCCCAAAGAGTGTTAAAGTGGTAGAAGTGCTATTCCATATCAACACAACTACATTTTCCCTTCTCGGTATTAGATTGACATATACGTTCCACATAAATTTTGACTGTTTTGGCAGATTGAGACATTACACTTCAGCAAACTAAATCAATGGAAAGGTGCATTTACTTTTACAAAGAAATGTTAATATCAATTTCTTGTTTAGGATACTATTTGACCGTATTATAGAAGTGCACAATAGTAGTAAGCAACAAACTACAGAAAGAATTTTTGGCATGCACTGGAAAGGAATATCAATAATTCTATATCTACTGGAGATAGTCCTGTGACTACAATGTATATTTGTCTTGGATGATAGACAAAAAATTCACAAATTTCACTATGTAACATACATAGCTGTAAGAACACCAAAACGCATTTATGAAGACAGCCAAGTACAACACAGTGACAATACCATAAAGACATCCAAGTTTTGATGCACACATTTTGGTAGTACAGCGCACGATATTTGTACAGGCTAACTGCAATGCCTCCATCCAACCCAAACACAACTTTTGAGGTAGCCCATCGTAGAAATACCTTCTCCCCCATTGCTGTATTGCACATTTGTGAAGCAAAATGAAAAAAAAAAAAAATATATATATATATATATATAAAGAGGTACATACAATGTATATATATTTTCATGGCCTACCACTGGGATATCATTATGTATCTAGACATAAAGCAATATACTAGATAACTTTAAACACAATTAAATAAATGAATAGCATATGCATATTTGTATATACATTTTACATCAACATGACCAAAAAAAAAATCCAAAGTGAAGACCAACTTACTTCTTGAATTCTTTTGCATACTGCCATCCTTCCTTGTCTGTACTCCCTGATATCGAAAAATCTACCTTCCAGTCAGAAATCTGCAGAGAAAGATGATATTGATTCAGATTCAATTGCATCAGCAATTGTCATATTTTCATTTAAGTCTTACTTGCTCACTGCCTTGGAGTGAGCACATTTGTATAGAAGTGCAGTGGAGGATTCATTGAGGTAAGCTCTTAGTGATCTCAATGTTCATATGCTATTGCACAAAATGCCATATTAAATTGTGATCCATGAAAATGATATCCTTTGTGGCCCTATTTCAATCAAGAAATAGATTTCATCCTTTCAACAATGTCAACCATAATCCCAAGATCTAACCTGCCCACCCTGAAGCTCAACAAAATGGGAATATATGGCAGGAACAAAACTGCAACAATAAGAATTTTTATGAATGTCCTTTAGTTCACTCTCGACAGCTGGTCATAACACGAACACAACATATAATTCTGCTTTAAAAATACAGGAATATTCCCGCAAATTAGGAACAGTTGTTGGGTACACCAGACAAACAGTCAGACTCAGACTTAAAAATCATGGGATTATGATTATTGTCACTGTAATTATGGGAAAGTGACAGCTGAAATAATAATATTAAAAAAAAAACAGAAAGAAAGAAAAGGTGAAGCCTGGATCTTGCACTGGGCAACAGTGACACACTCTCCATTCCTCTAGTTGGAGGCTCAACACAATAAAGGAGACCTCCGGATGATTTTCAGATTTTTACATTTGAACAACTATGAATTAGTTATACTGAGGACAGAGTTTCAGAATTTATGATAATTGGGATGAAGAATAAGAACATTTTCAAAATTTATAACAAATCGAAATGAACAAGGATGATGACATGGCAGAGTCACCATAAGAATTCATGAGTTGGGGCTCAAGGAAGCAGAACAAAAGAGGAAGGCATGCATAGATTATACACAGGTGAACTCGCAAGCAAGCGGTATTGTAATCGAATTACACTGCTACATTTCTGAAATATGTCAACCTCCTATGTCATCATCCTTGTTCAGTGCAATTTGTTTGAGGTTTTTCAAAGCATTGTTTCTCTACTCAAGAACCACAAAAATTCCACAAATCTATACATGGGGTTGTCGATTTATGTACTACATGATGTGAAATCATGAAAATCGTCTGGAATGTCCCTTTAACCTTTTGAAAATAATGAGGGTCACTGAAAGTGGACAAGCGATCAAGGATGAAGGATGCAACTGAGAGGGAAATGGTTAATGAGATACAAATTGTACATACCCACTGCCAGTGTGGAGAAGGAAGGGGCAGGTCTCTTGATTCTAGCATCTTGTCAGATTCCGTCGTCCACATCCCCCTTGTGATGTCAAGAAACAGAATGACTGAATGAGCATTTTAAAAAAGTTTAAAAAATGTAAAGAATACACTACTCTTAAGGTAGGCACACCATGACAGTAAAAACGAGATCTTGAAGGTGACAAAATATAACTGTTTTCCTCCTAGCTGTATTCACTCTTTACTTTTCTCTCATTTTCCTTTGGTCTCAAGTCAAAACACAGCTGTGACATGAGTCCACACAAGTCACCACATTTGCGATTCTTTTGAATGATGAATTAACCAGCACTCTCTATACACAGCTTCTACCTACATGTATGTATATTGTACATCATTAGCACAGCAACTAGCAAACCAAAATAAACTCCAAAACTTTACGCACACATTTCCGTGTATTTGTGCTTCTTTTACACTTTTTTTTAAAGCATATGGAATAAATAAATTGAATTGAATTTACAAATTCTTGCCATATCAATCTATCTGTCTACATGTTTCAATATCTATTTCTGTTGTAGCTTTTTTTTTTTTAAATCCAGGTCAAGCGACGCATTTTGGATTATCATATGCTTCCTGAGCATGAAAAAAATTAGCTGAGGAGATAAATCGACAATACGTACTGGGTAGCACGATGTAGCAGCACTGTGAAGAGGCAAACAGACTCACAAATGCTCATTCACAAACATACACATACAAAAAACTGTCAAATAAAGAAATAAATCCTTTCTGATGAAGAGTGAATTAGGTGTTAATACCTGTCGGTGAAGCCAGACAGGGGACTCCATCGCTGCTTCTCATAGACGTAGAGGTTCTTAGAGTCAGTCTGGGGCTGGATGCCAAACGTACTACTCGCTATACCTACGTGTACACAGATTTATAAAGAAACAGATGAATAAATCATCCTTTTTGCAGAGAAAATGTGTCAGTATATTATATAAATTATCATAAAATAGTATGTAGGACACATGGCAAGATAAATCAAATGAGATACGTGGTTTATTGCTGTTGATGTTTTATGGTTTGTTTGTTTGTTGTTGTTGTTGTTGTTTTTTTTTGGGGGGGGGAGGAGGGGCAGATCAGTTCTAACTTCATGAAATGAAAAGAGAGTGGTATATTGACAAGAACTACAAACTAAGAAACCAGGGTATGCTGACAGTCCCCGGAGATTATGTATCTATTAATGGCTGAATAAGTTGTGAGAGGAAATTCAACAACAAAATTTTCTAACACAAAAGTGATGATTTGATGTGATGCTTACAGCCCAGTCTCATTAAGCCTTTGCCAAGACAAAATCCTTTCTCCACAATGCTGACACTACCAGCACATAGTTTCATTGTGAAGACAATGCTTGATGTCACAACAGTGCAAGAGAAATTAAAGTTAGATGGCATTTCAAAACAAATGGTGAGAGATGAAAAAACAAAATAAAAGTTCCCTTGGTCAAGGAACATATTCCTCAAGTACAAATGTACAAAATAATCAGCAAAAACCATATATTGACCATGTTGATGATAAGTCTGTTATATCATTTCATGACTTTTGTCAGCATTTCAATCAGTGACAGTCAATGTTGCCTCATTAATTTAATCAAAATGTCACAATCATGTGTATTACTTCTCATCAGAGCAGTGACTATCATTCAAAATACTCAGTTTGATCATTGTCACAATATTCTTCTCTTTTCCTTTTTTTTTTTGTGTGTGTTTAATCCTTGTCATCATTTGCACCTGGGTCCTCACAGTCCCTTACCCTTGAAGACTCCACCACCATAGCCACCTGTGTAGACCCAAGGGGTGTGGTCCAGCCCCAGACCCCAGACCACGCCCGCACCACAGCACTCTATACTGGCCATGTGACCTCCTATCTGCCTCCAGTACCTGATAAGGACAGAGAACAGGTTTAACTCTTTATGTGCCAAGACACTGCGAAGTTTTTACATCAGCATTCAGTAATCGATCCTCAGTTAAAGGTGCATGGTCCCGGTGTCTTAGTCAAATGCGTACGCGGGTGCACGGCGCAAGTTTCCTATAGAGACCTACGCTATCGACTCCTCTTTAGCCCTTACGCTTTGGCCCACTTCCCTGAGTCCGAAGAAGTCTGATCCACTGTAGTCAGTGGTCCGATCACAGTTCGGCTCATGATTCGGCTGAGGGGGATGACAGCTTCAGCAAACTTCTTTTGTGATGTCATAATAGCAAGCACATATGCATGCACCCTGGCATTACTACAGACTGCGCGATGCGCAGAGAAGACAATGAAGGCAACGTTACTTAGCAACACCTACGCACTTTACTCTTGATGACAGCTCAACTTCAGTAATCTTTGTATCAATGCTAACGGTGATCGGCAGTATCATCAACAGCGCCCTCTACACTACCAGGACTATGCCCCTTTAACCTAGTTGGAGATGAGCAAGCCTACTCCAGTGTAGCAGCGTACCTCAGTCCAACAGGAAGGCCATGGTGACACAATAGGGATTAGGGGGATTAGGAAATCTCTATTTATTGATAGCCAGTTTTAAGACATCTAGGCCAATCAGTAAACGGGCACTTCAGCGAGTATGCCAATTAGTGAAAAAGCACAGTACGGGCGAATAAAAATTACCAAACTGGTATCATAGTTCATCTGCATCATTGACACTAATGCCACACAACTCTTGGTGATACAGAGCTTTTTCCAACTTTTACAAAGTTGTATTTCCCTTATGGGTGCCAGCAATTAACTATTTCATTTGGACTAATACACAGACATCACTTGGTTTCAGAATCATGCCAGTGTTACAAAGTTACGAATGCAAACACATTTGTTCATTCTAGAATACTGCAATACTCTACTGGTGTGACAGTTTATAAAAAAATAGATTAATCTACTCAAAAATTCTGAAATGAAACACATCATTCAAACAAACCCAGCCAAACTAAAATCCCTAATATTATCAATAATGATGTGAAGCTCACAGGAAAGTACATGCATAGAAGTTTCTACTTGATTTCATCAAAGTATGTGACTTGGCTATGTAATTTAACATTTATTTTCAATAGTCCTTTCTTTTTTTTAAGTAAACACAATGAGGTACAGAACCACAGGGTGTGGATTGTATTCAGATTTTACATAATCAAACACTAACAAAAGTGAGGATGCAATCAGACACTCACAAATGTGAAGATGGGGCGATCTGCATGTTGGGCAGAGTCTCATGTATGAACACATCTCCCCGACAGGTGACTAACCAAGCTGCCCTGTGCGAGGGCGCCCCATAGATGCCTCGCACCTCGTTGCAAGCCATGCTTATGGCAGCCACCTGCAACACAGAAATTTGTGATCACAACATGCTTTCCTTTAATACTTTGATCGTATGTGTCTTGTTCAGCAAATGTTCCCTTTCTAAATTATCCACACTCAATCTGTTCTTGTTTCTCCATCATGCACTGCTTTCTTTCATAATTGATACAGGAAACTTTATCATTTGTGACCCTTCTTTTTTATTTTTATTTATTTATTTATTTGTTTTGTTTCAGTAGGGTAGCTCTGTCAGTGGCTAAACACTGTTATTCTCAGAGGCCCTACACATATAATAACGTACATCACGAAATACATTGTAGACACATTTACCAAGAAAAATAACATAATGTACAATTACGGTACACTTACAACATGGCCAAATAATTGAGCATTGCGGAGGATGGTAGAAAATAAATAAATAACATCATTTTTATCATTACAGTTCACTGGAAAGTGATATGCCAAGACATATCTAAGAAAAATCAAAATGTCTAGGTTACAGCACATATATTGCATAATCCATAATTCTTCATATCACTTCAGATTACATAGGCCTAATTGTAATCTTTTTCGGAAACAATCAACACACAATTTATTCATTTTTATTATTATATAATAACAGGGCCTTTAAAAACAGGCTAGCTAAATAAACACAAATTTCCTGCTCACAGAACCTTTCTTTCATTCATTAAATGTAATTACTGAAATGCTATAGCATATGAGAGAGAGAAAAAAAAATCCTGTTTCAATCAGTATCATATCTGATGGTGTAGAATTCGTAATATCCAGCCATATGTAACATTTCATTTCCTCATTACAGCTACTCATATATCAACTGGATAGAAGCAGAAGTATCAGGTATCATAACTAATCCTGGCTTCATTATTTGTTTTCAACACTAGAATGTAATACCCTTCTTCCCTGTTGCTCCAATAATTCACACTTGCACCCCCCCAAAAAAAAAAAAAAAACAAAAACAACAACACACACACACAAAATAAATAAATAGATGGGAAAAATTGTACACCATCATTAGACTTTCCAAAAGCTGGGTTCATTTCTACTCCGCATCTGGTAAAATATCATTACAATGGCATGATACTGCTGTGCTAAATTTGGGAGAAATTTTGTGAAGAGTTGTCAAATGCAATATTGCTGTCTCACCCATTCCTGCAGCTCCTTGTCGTTGTTCACTCGTAACGAGATGGGCTTCCTGTCCAGGACCCTTTTTGGTGTGTAGATGCAGAACGAGGGTCGCTCCGAGCTGTTGTTGACCTCCAGGACACAGGTGATCTCACTGAGCAAAAAGCTGATGAGCTGATGACAAAGAGACAGTTACACAAAAAAATCAACTTTATGTAAGCACACAAATCACCTGTATCAGGTTTGGTATCAGTGCTAACGTCATTGCTATGGTAACAGGCAGTGCTAAATGTACCTAGATCATCTGGTCTTGTCAAAGATGCCCACAATCAATAGGTTTATTATCATGGCAAAAGGGATGTAGACCAAACTTGACATGTCCTGTGTTGACCTTCTATACTGCTATTTACACTGTACAAATTCTTTCTCTTTTTCTTTACAATAAAATGCCCAATGATGGTTGGTTATTTGCAGACCCTTGGCATAAATATGTCAAGGGTTGAAGCAGTTACTACTTCCTCTGGAAGGCTGTACCAGTCCTTTATGGTCCTTGGTAGGAATAATGACCCAGCCCCTGTATTGCATTCTGCAGGTGACAAGCTGGAACTGCTCGCTGTGAGAGCATCGTTGGCAAGGGGGTAGTAGGAGGAATTTTGATTTGATTATTGGGCAGTGGACAAGGTCATTGTAGATCCTTAGAGCATGGAGAGACGTGAGATCTGACTACGGTGTTCCAGGGACTGCCAGCCAAGGGTCTCTTTCAGTCATCTTTCATATTGGATGACTTTTTTTTTCTGCCAACAACTTCCAGCATTCATACCTTCATCTTCATTCAAACAGGAGGCATTATCTTTTTTTTTAAAAACACAAGTTAATGCAGGAGGTGTTTCTTGCTTACCTTCTGCTTTCCAATAGGCTGAAAGTGTACCGAGAATCGGCTCTGCTGGCGCCCCGTACCATCCATGCCTCGCTCGAGCTCAATGGTGCAGTCCACCCACTGACGGCGCCTCCCTTCCGAGCACCACTGCATGGCACCCATCTTGGCCCATGAGCTCTGCAGAAGAGCACGGAGTTTGCAACATCAATATTCACTTCATTTAATTTCATTTCATTCATATTCCATCATACTTACGGGAAGATATAGCTAACACCAAATTACAGCAAATACACCAAACGTCACAGATCATCTGACATACTCCCGGAGTACAGATCCGGCAAGACAAAATGGTAAAAGACACGGTACTGCTCGGGTACCAAAGAAAATGAGAAATATGATGGGGCCCCCATGAAAGCAAGCGCATTTGACTGCAAGTCCTATTATAACAACTGGTTTCAACAGATAATGGCTGTTGGATGGATGCAATGTAAGCGATAATTCCCCCCCCCCCCCCAAATAATGATCATCATACTGATTATACAGTTGTACCATGGTAAGCTGAAGAAATAGCATGAAATGTATGGTAGCCACTGTTGCATTAATACATGTGCCCTTGCAGGTTTACCTTTGTATCAATACAGATCGGTGCTGGTGTTGTCCACCTACACTGATGACATACACATATTGTAGGCAATGTAGCTCACAAATATCATGGCTTCAATACGGCAGGCCTTGCATCCTTCCACAGCTGTATGACATCACTACATGAGGGTACGACATGTTCTAGGTGACTTGTTCAAAACAGACAAGAGATTCCAAATGTTCATTTTAAATAGTCTTTTCATGTTTTCCTCTTTTGTATGCTTCCTTCTGTCATTATTTCTGTATGTCTTTCTTTCTTTCTATGCAACTGATTCTAGATCTCTGTCTCAATAAACAAACAAACAAACCTCTCCCCCCCCCCCCTTAAAAACAAAAAGTTATAACCTTTCAAAACCCAAACAAATGCAACCAGCAATGCAAGAGAAAAGCAGGGACCATTGTACTCACTCTCTCCACAGCACAGGGGTAGTGTTCATAACCTTTGACCTCTTCTTCCCTTCTCCGTCTCAGGAGCTTGAGGATGGAGCCTCTCCACGCTCCCTCCTGAAGCCTGTGACGGAAGCTCTGCTGGCTTAGGGTGGCTTCAAAGAAAATATGATCGACAAGGAGTTCACAGTTAATACTACCAAAGCCCACTGTCTAAAATGTTGCTGTATATCATATATAAAACATGTTACCCTTAAAATTCCTTCAAGCATTACCATATTGTGTATCAAAAACACTGTGAAACAGAGTGGCAGTAGCTTTTTTTTTTTGCTATGCATTTGATCAATGTGTTGACTATGATTACTGCGCAAGACTGTTATCAATTTGCAGCAACATGTATTTTTTATAAAGTAAATGTATTGATGAAAGGATTGGACAGTATAATCCCACAGGTTTCAGTAGCTCCTGAAATTTCAACCTGACAAAATAACTTAATTCTGTACACTCCAGGAGCTTTTGCATGTTTTCTAATTTGTGGATGCTTGGAACTAGTTAAGGTACAGACCATGTACTGCACTCAGACACATGACTGGCATTTTATGACTATGTGCACTCAACAACCACAAATATTGACATTGTGTAAATTTCATTTATCAGACGACTCTCCAAAATTTGACACACTCATGCACAATACACACATTCTGCAAATGGCTTGTTGAATACAATCTACCTTGATGAAACCACTTTGGTAGGGATGTCGGTTCCACCACGCATCCACCTCCACTGACCCACGACCACCGAACCTCCTCCTCGTCTTCATCTGCTGTAGTGGACAGGTCCACCATGCTGTCGCTGTACGGTAGAGGTGATTCGGCTCGTCGGGGGAAGAGATGGGGGGACATCTGCTGCCTCGCGTGGGCAAGGCACAAGAGTTTCCTCCGCCCGTAGAGCCTGTCGCCAGAGTCTACCATGATGGTCGGCGGCATCACCTTGTGATTCGCATCACTCATGGTGCTGGGATCCATACCTAGGTCATGACTGCTGATTGAGAGCTTCAGTTCAGGAGAGAAGTCCTTGCGATCCGGGCTGAACTGTGCATACCTCCGGTCCTCCCTTTCGACAGATTCCGGGATTCCGGTGGTGGACGTAGCCTGGTGGCTCTGCTGCTGCAGCAACTGCCTCAGGTCCATGGTGATGTCTGGGCCCACTAGGGCTCCGGGAAGAGACTGCACGCAATCGGGCAGATTGTCCGTCTGGGTCCCTTTCTCGCTGCCGCCACCCGCCAGAGGGTTTTCACTGGAGTCCTCCTCATCGTAGTCTCCGATGTAGTTGATGGGCGTGTCCGAGAAGTCAGAGTGATAGCTGGGCTGCCTTGCCAACGCAGGCTTCTCCCCTTCAACTGGTGTCTGGTTGTGCACCTCGTCCACCGTTAGACCCTCGGGTGGTGTGGACTCCGGGAGAGCACTACCACTTTGAGTGTCACTACCAGACGTAGCCTCTGACACCTCCTGGCAATGGACACAATCTCCTGGATCCACCATATCTCGCTTGGACACGGAGTCCTCATCGGCTTTCGACCGGTCGGAATCCTTTTGCCTCTGAGCTTCTCTTCTTCTGTTGTAAGAGCTGAGGGAGAGCGAACTGCCCATAGTTCTTGACTGGCCCTGTATGTCCGTGTAGGAATTCAAACTATCCTCGAACCGGGAGTAGAATCCCGAGACGGCATTGGCAAGGATACCATCATCTGTCTGCACACACATGGTCCTCACCAGCTTTCCGTTGTGCACGAACTCCTCTCCAAGAACAGATGGACCACTCATGTCCTCGTCCATCATCGACAATCCCGAGGGATCACTCACACTCCTCGCAAAGCGGTTGTTGACATCCAGATACTGCATCTTCCCCGACAGGCTGATGGAATAGGAGGCCAAGCTCTCAGCTATGCTGATGCTGTCGTCATGGTAACCCGTATCATTTTTGTCGGTGATGACAATAGACTTCCACTCCCTGCCACTCAGTTCCTCATAGGACACACCGGACCGGAAGACTAGGCTGGGGCGATCTTCTGCTGTCAGTGCCCATACCTGTAAGGATTTAAACGGGGAATACTGGTAGTATTACAATTTAAGTTTATTATCATCTGGCAGGTATTATTAATGAAGGAGCACCAACAAGACATGCATTGCATAAGTTTCTCTGTTTCAATCACAGCCTAATGCTGTAATGACATTGTATGAAATACAACATTATCTTTAAACAAAAAAATAGACTGTAAGAAGTTCCAAAAAACAAAATATTCCTTTTAGTCATCAACCGACATACACAAGTGTACTTACCACTCTCGGTCTGTTTGTTTGTTTGTTTGGGGGTTTTTTTGCATAAAAAAAAATTTACATGTGTTAGACACATTGTATATCAGTAAATTACAAGCGTATGTTTGAAGACTGCAGACAAGCCATTCATTATGTTTAATACCGAACATTTAACTACTGAAAAAAAAAAAATGACCAAAAACAAACACATAGATGTAAAATGATTTTTCATTGAGTGGAAAATAGAAACAAGTTGCACATATATTGGCAAAACAAAAGTGACTGAAAATAATAATTGATGTGTGATGAATAACATTTAAAAAATTGTCTCACCTGGTCATTGGGTCCCACTGACAACTGGCCGACTTGACCGAACATTTCAATCCAGCTTGTACCCTCTCGGTTGCTGCGATTTTCATTCACTACAGTCGACATGAAGCCTTTCCTGAACCATACCTTTGACAATAACAACAACAAAAATCACAAAACATTGTACGGTATTCAAAGTGACTAACGTCTCTATCTACACTTTGATGATCATCAAGGACTGGTAGCCTGTAGAGGAGAAGCATGGTTTGGAGCCAAAAACTACAGGATTTATCCTACTTCATTTTATTGTCTTTATCATCATTACATGTGAGAGAGTTCATCATTCCATTTATATCACACACACAAACATGCTCACACACATAAGCCACACATAGACATCCTCTTCCTTTTACAATCGATTAGTTGCCAATCTCAATAGCAGGAAATTGAATCTGCATACTCCTAAATGCAATGATGCTGCAAACTATCCCCAATCATCTGTTTATCCTATCAAAAATTTTAGAAACTTTCCCTGGAGAATGATAAACTATTACAATCTAACATCTAGGGCTTCGGGCATTAACTATGAAGAATGGATGGAAGTGAAAGGCAGCTACAGAGAATAGAATGAAAACTTGGCAACTCCACACCCTGGATCTCTGCAGTACATGTACTTCTGTATTACCTTCTTATCTCTTGTCAGGGCCCACACAACGTTGTTTCCCATCGTCACACTGGCCAGCAGTCCTTTTTCGGGTGGACTAACGTACGTCCAACTCGTACCTGGTGGGGGGAGATGGGCACAAAATTCACAATCTCTTCGATGAGGTCTGATTCTGACCTGGCACTTGCCAAAGTCACAGTCCTGCAGCACTACCACATCACTTAATACCAGACTTGGGTGTGTGTGTCATGTTTATACTGGTACTCTATGTTGAATTACAATATATGGAGGGGAATGAGTGAATTTGAATGAAGAATTCTTAAAAAGCACTTTTAGGAATTGCTGTGTTCTGCTCAGGAGGTATGCATGACTGGGAGAGAGTGGCGTGTTGGGAGGGGGGGGAGGGGTAGAAAAACTAAAAGGTATAGATATACATTGTATGATATCCTAGAGCTGATTAAATGGTGACCAAATGTGACGGGTGGATATATAGCTCAGGAATGAACAGAAGAAGCAACAGATGACAAAGGGGATGAAGAGCATGGGAATAGCAGGGCCAGGAGAGCCAGTTGTGCACACACACAGAAGACAATTGTAAACAAGATGGCTGCCTCAAAGAGCATTCCAAAGAGCAATCAGGAAGATACTTGTGTATTACTTACAGGTCAAAATAATACTCAGATCAGGGAGGCTTTTGAATTTTATTTGGAAGCCATGAAGAGAAAATGAAGTTCTCAGAAAGCCTCCTGCAGAACAGGGGATACTTGGCAGCTCTGATATACAGTGTACACGACACTGATCATAATGGGTCAGTGTCATTTGCCTTGTTTCCATAGTGTGTGTGCACGTGTGTCACTGCACTAGCACTCTACTCTTTGCAAGACATTACGACGTTCATACAGAATAATATGATTATGTAATTTAAAAGAGGTCAAAAGTCAACAAAAGTATGTCAGAATTATTTTTGCAACACACCATTCTTCTGGTAAAGTCATAATAGGCTTTCAAATAAACATAACTTCAAACAGACACAAACAAAATATGCAGTAAGCTGTTTTACATCATTTATAAAATTGTAGACATTAGAGCAATATTGCTGTACAACGTACCTTCCGGGGAGCCATGGGCCATTATGTACTGAATTTTCAGTTTCTAAAGGGTAAACCTAACTGAGTGAGCAGTAGAGAAGAGAGATACCTCAGTGGCACGAAGTCTCTCCCATCTTACCTAGAGGATGGTCCCTGGAGACACCGATGCGGATCACCCCCTGGCCGTCCCACGTCACTCCCCACACCACCCCAGTAGGGCCGACGGAGAGCTGCAGCAGCCCCTTGCCCTCTGACGTGAAGACTTCCCGCCAGAGGGAGCCCTCCGGGTTTTTGCGGGTCACACCAACTCTACAGAACACCTGAGAATCGGGCAATAATGATTACAAAATTACAAATTTGTTAATTTTGTAATCAATATGTTATCCATTTGGTACAGTACATGTTACAGGACTTGGTTTCACAATATAAGGCTCCACCTTCCTGTGAAATTCCTAATGCTTCATAATTCTTTATGTTGATGTTTATATTTTGTATCCGTTGCAGACATGTCAGTTACTTTATACACACTTGACGACATGAATCTGAATGTAATGTTACATGTATTTGTACTTTGTGTATTTTCTCTGTTTGTTTGCATGGTTCTTATGAAGTATTGAATAAATAAATCCAAATCCAATCCAAATCCAATCCAAATCCAAAAGAACATCTGGGATTTCAGTAGCAAAAGTGTGCATAACTTCTGCCATTTTCACTTCTGATTTTTGTTAACAATAAAATGGTCATTAAAAAGTACTGTATTACAAATGGAATCTGTCCATAACTGGCATTGCTAGTTAACAGTCATCATCTAAATATAAAGTGTGCATATTACAAAATGAACGTCATTTTGTAAGACTCTATCCATGTCAATAAAAATATTCTATCAAGTATATTATGTCGTTTTTATAGTATATATTTTCATTCTGAACAGCACAGCATGACCTCTCTTGTTATCTTTCATTTCATGGTTAGTTTTCCCTTCTTTAAGTTAGAAATACAATGATTTCATTTCTATTTACAGAAAGAAAGTAATTATCAAACAAACAGGAACTCGCATATTTCTCAATCTCTGCCTTTTCTTGGAACAAAACAGAAAAAAGAAAAGTGAAAACAAAGATGCTTGCGAGTAAATATTTTCAAAAAAAAATCAACTATAAAACAACTAATGAAGAGATGGCAGCATAACATCTGAGATTGAAAAGGAATACATCAAAACAAAGTATCATAAGATATGATTTATTATACATCATTATGAGAGATCTGCACCTAATGAGACATCACAAATATCTATGACATTTGACCTCTATTACCAATATCTCACACATTACCTTTCCGAGAGCCGATATGGCCCAGACCGAGAGGTATCCCTCCGACTGCCCAGGAAGTTCATGGCCACCGACTGATAATTCCATTAGTGGCTCTTCCAGCGGGTCCGAGTGGATCCCTTTAATCTGAAGACACCAGTAAATAGTTTGATAAGGGGATTCACGTTTGTAGTACCAGTAAAGATTGCATTATCTTGTTGGCCATCTTATAGGCCTTCAACCTACATCCCCCAAGGAATTGTCTATGTGACTGACTTTGAACTCTAAATATTGATAAATGATGGGCATATGGCATCTTAAAGTGAAAACATAGTTCTCATATGGCTGCAGAATTGTCAATTTTTGCTCTAAAATGTACACAAATGGATAAGAAATGTGTGGCATAATGCTGTAATAACACAATTTCAGTTGGGTTACGATGAAAATGTGAAATATTAATCAAAAAGCTTCCGCCCCAAGTATTACAATCTCAGAGCTCAACGGAACGTAATTGTTATGTGATGTTTCATATTTGATTACCCCGATATACCAGGCCCTAGTGGTATCAACTGCATTTGAGAGTAAATTGCCTGCAGCGTGTTCTGCAAACAGTTCAGTATACTGCTTGGACATTATTCAATCATCCCGTTCCAGCATAAATCATATACCCACTACTGAGCGGGAGGGTGCTTCAGGAATAAATGTCAGTGTGCCAACTTTCATTATTTCACAGTTTTTGATCTTGAAACTACTACAAAACAGCTCATTACTGTCTAAGTGGATATTTTCGCGCGACTAATTTTTCGCGCTTGGCCGGGTAAGAAGAGTTTTGCTTGTTTTTAATTCCGCGGAATCAAGACATCACGCACAGGAACAAATGGCAAGCAAAAATATTCGCGTGCTTTTATTTTCGCGCTGGTTTGTGGATGCGCGAAATGCGCGAAAATTTCAACACCACGAAAATTTCCACTTTTACAGTATCCCAGCAAATCGGGTAAGCCAGACAAGTTTCTAGGTAGAGCTTTCCGATATATTGCAAGCAAATTCCAAACATTGAGAGATGAATTCTAGCTTTAAGTGGTAATGCACATACTGACTTTAAGTCTTCAATGAGAGCACAGCTATGTATCATTACAAACAAAAGGGACAGAGAGAGATTGACATTGACAATTTCAAACAATCTGTTACCATTTGTTTGCCTGATAATGACAGGTGTACAAAAAAAAAAAATGGGCTGCATCGATCATAGAGGTACCACATACAAAATATCATGGAAAAAACAAAGACACACACAAAGAAAAATACAAATGAAGGTTTGAGACAGAGACAAGCACACGCGAGAAAGTACAGATTAAGAAATACCTGAGCCCATGCATCCGTAGCGATGTACTTTCGGTAGCGAATCCATTTTCGCCTTCTGACACAAGAGTTCCACCTCTTCTCAGACGTGTAGTTGTCATTGGTATTGAAATTGACCGCATACTGCCAGCCCTGGTTAATGACACAAAATGTCATTGTGATACAATAACATACGGAATGTAATTTAACTCATCCAGCCACTTTGCATTCAAATCATGTGAGGAAGGCTGATTATTAATAGCTTGAAAGCAGGTGCCACTGTTTGTTTCCAAAACAACCTGCATTCCTTTTATCAACATTTTACACTTTTAGTAAACAACATTCAACAGAAACATCTGCAGGACACACTCTGAGCATTGCGCCGAAGCAGTATGGCTTCAAGTGGACCATTTACACATGACACCAAAGGTAACTGGTAAAACTACTGCAAGAATTTAGTGAAAAACAAAAACACAGATAGTACAAAAATCTATTCATCCAATCACATTCTCTACCAGTAAATGTGGGAAGATCTTTTATTCAGCATTAACGCATGTTGCACTGAAGAAAGATACCGTCTCCACAACAGCCTGAGTTGATGAAATAAGTGTCCTAAAAACTACAGCGTACAAGACTGCAGTAATCTACTAAATCTGTTCCTAGAAATACCTGTTACCTTCCGGCATAGCTTTTTGCTATCATGTTGAGTTTTAATAACAGCAATTGACTGTGATGATGACTTTCATATCAAGCACATGGGGGGGGGGGGGGGGGGTGGGGAAGGCAGGGAAAAGACAGCATGTAACTCACAAAAACAACAGTCCTCATGGTAAAGTCTTCTATGGCTGTTGAAAAACAGCCATGGCTGGATGTTAGTACCGTCAAATGAATGGTTACATTTTTTATAATTGCTGCATGAACCACTGCAATATGCTGTCATGTAAACAGTGATACTAACATATCACGACCAGGGTATCTCTGCTTAAATTAAATGCTCATGCCTTCTGGAATCATTGATTAAATGGTATACATAGACATGAATTTAATAACAACTTATTTTGACTCGTTATACAATTGTATTTGATGTGAACAGCTGTTTGTACGAACATGTATGTGAAGTCCACATGTGCAAAGTAATTTCCTTAGATTTATTAAAATGATCTTTTTTTTTTTACTTCCATGTTCTGTAATTATTTTTCCTCTAGTAAACACACACCCTCTCTCTCTATGTTTGGAAAATTCCTGCTACATTATAGGGCTAATTGCTGCTTCTCCCTTTGTAATTTTGTACAGGTAATTACAAACATCATCTTTATTCATTTATGATTATGATTATGATTATGTTTTTTTTTTTTTGCTTACTAAACTTATCCATTCTAGGGTCCTTGACACTCCAGTTACAAACTGCAGCATGATACATGTTATTTCCTTTCTCACCATATAGCATGAGGCAATGAATTCATTGAGCTTTACAGACTCTGCCGTAAAGCCCTGCTCACGTGCCCTGCATACAGCTCAGCAATGGTAAATGACACTATTATTGTTGGTGTATTATGCAAGACGGAACTCTGGTAATGTGTAGATCTATCACATAGACTTTACTCTCCATTATACGAATGTTGTAACTTTGCTGTGTTGCACGGAGACATCTTTATGTTTCCAGCATACATGCTATCTCGATTTTTCAGCAAATGGTTTAGTCTCTTGCCACCAGTCATTCCAAGGGACTTTGTATATAGACCTTATATTCTGTGTTTCTTTTTTCTTTTGTTTTTTTTAGGGGGGGGGGATTACACTTTAGGTTTTACATTGTACAATACTTGATTGTTTCAATTTTTCTGAGCAAGATTTATGGTTAACTCTCATCAACTGACTTTGTTCCTATTACAAAGCAAGAGTAAATTTTGTTTTACCAAAGGCAATTAGTGGTGGAGTTGATTCATTAATCAAAGCAATTGCTTTACTGTCTGAAAAACTTGACAGAGGGCTTTCTCTTTTCAAAAGTTCTACTTCTTCCATGTGAGAAAGATGTAATTTGGATCATCCCCATCATGGATATTATGAGCAAACTGGGCTGATTTTCCACGGCAAGCGTTGTTGTCTCTCAGCCAGATAAATTCAGGTGCTTTAATTCTCCACAAGCCTCAGCTTATGTTTTGGTTTTCGATAACTTCCTGAATGAGAAATCTGATGTGGTCTGGTTTCTGGTGTACAGTCACGTGTAGGTTTTCACAGTCACTGGGCAAGATACAAGGGTTGGTCAATCAGAGTGTGCATTTTATTTTAGTTTAATTTTATATTTATTTTATTATCATTATTTATTATTATTATTATTATTATTATTATTATTATTATCATTATTATCATTATTATTACTATTATTATTATCATTATTATAATTACTATTATTATCATTATTATCATCATCATCATCATTTTTACAGAGATGGGCTGAGCCAGATTCAAAATGCCATCATCACTAACACTGATTTCTGGTAACCTCAGGTCAAAATCAGTTTTATCACATCCTGTACTGCTTACCCTTTTCTCTCATAAATTTGCTCAAAGGAAGTTATGAACTACCTGTTCCAGTTCCCCTATCCAAACACAACTCTTGCAATGCAATATGCATACAATGCAGCTTGACAATGTACACGTTGTATGTGACAAATCACCTTTGGAGTAATTATGTTTTTGTTTCAAAGCAGTTTCGCTTATTCTTGCAAGTCGCACTGTTCCCTGTGAAACTACTCAGAGGTAATCTGCGTATTTTGACCCCCACTCATTAAAGGAACTACTGTATTGACGTCAAATCAAACGGATAAGGTTGTATAGCTACCTGGGCCATTCCTCTTTTATCACCTATCTAGAAGAATACATCTAATAGCAATAAGATAATCATATTTGCATTACAGTTTATATCAGGGAAAATGAGAAATGCAAATATGCCCCCCTGCTGGTTTTCATTTCATGCCATACAGCAAATACACTACGAGGCATGTGAGCGTAGCAATGTGTAAATAAAAACTTGTCAAAAATGCGTCAAAAGGGATAATCAATTTTTTTCCTGTAGTACTTGTGAAGCCTGAAGCTGTTACATTGTTTGACTTCACTCAGACGTCATACAATAAGCCGGCTTGTTGACACCCACTCGAGAGAGATGATAAACAATTGACGGTTTCACTTTAGAAAATGATAGTACACAACCTAAGTATGAGTTACAATCTGTATGCTATCTTACAAATAAATACCAACTCATTACTGTACATACTTAGGTTGTATGGCATTCGCCTGCATCATAGATTATGAATTACCAGTACTTGACTGTTGTCACAGCTTTCCTACACACAACTGTAAACTTGTTCTCTCTACCATACACCTGCACATTGTCATAAACAGAATAAATTGCAACTACAATTGTACAATAATAAAAAAAAAATCAACTACACATTTAAACTCCATCATAACTACAGGCAACCCGTTCAAATACATTGTCAATGACACTTTCAGGACTTGTAGGCGAACACTAAACATTGAGTTTTCATTTTTTTTTTCTCTACACCACCTTCAAATAAGGTAGCTGCATGGAAAAAGAAAATTATTATCACATATTCAGCATGGAAAGATTACAAGCACTAACATGAGAGTTTACTAATAGTAGGCATTATGGGTGGTTCAAAGAATAGAATATTAAGATACTAAGCACGATATATCCACGGACTGAAAATTTTGAGGATTGGAGCAGACGGCCTTTCTCGCGGCATGAAATTTTTGCGAACTGCCACTGGCATCTAATGCATATTGTGTAGGCAAGAACTTTTGCATGCAATTTAATTTCGCGAATGCTGGCGCTCGCGAAATTCAGGAAATTAAAATGCACGCGAACATTCCTCATTTTACAGTATTCAGCATATTTGATGAATACATGCAGTTTGGGATTTTCAACATTTTGTTATAAATATCATGCAATTACTGCTTAAAAGGTACATGAAACCTAAACTGTTGTCTCGTCACATATAATTTTTGATGCCTTCCTTCTGAGATAATACAGTGTAAGAGCGTTACCATTGTGAGTTACATGTTGTACATACTGATGACATCACCTCAGCTGATTTGTACATGCAGTTGCAACCAATATTAATAACTGGATAGAAGCAAGTGAAAGTTCACAATTCCACAACATTTTTCTTTATCATTCGAAGTCCAAGTCCTCATGATGTTTTACCATCTTGTTTTATCTGTTTACTTTATTAGAGTTAACTTGACCATGGTGACAAACTGAATTTCAAATTGTTATTAAATCAGGGTGGAGAAAAGAAGCACAAACAGGGGAATCATGCTTCTAAATAAAAGAAAGGAAACAAATTTTGCTAACCAAATATCTATAGTGAGGGAATACTGCAGACAATATGACATAATCTACCAAGTGCCTTAAGTTTAGTACGGTCATGGTTGCACATCCAGACTACAGAGAAAGGTTATTCACTCATTTGTGACAAGCTGCATACCAACTACAAGTTTATATACTCAGGTTTATCCCTTTTTTGTCTGTTTTAAAACATATTGACAAAATAAGAGCTTCTTCATAACATACCAAAAAGAATGATGTACACCGACGTAGATAGGACAGACTTGAAGCCGTAGTAAAAAGTATAAATATTGACACTTGGCATTCCATAAACCAATAAGGAGAAGGGAAGGGATTTTGGGAAGACTATTGCTATAAAGGTTAGCCAAACCTGGAAAATATTTGGGAATAACAGGCTCATGCAAGTGGCCCAATTATGAGAAAATTATTGAGGGGAAACAGACTTCTTTCAGCCAACATCCTAATCTATGTGTCTGGATTTGTACTGTAATTTGTTTTGGTGCACATGGGCTGATGGGAAATTCTATTCCAGCAGGTCTGTGCTAGTCGCAGTTTCTGAATGCACTACAAATGAAGATCAATGTAATTGAAGAACTACAACATCGCTGGTTGGCTCTCTTTAAGGGTCACTTGTGCTAACAGCAGAGGCTGATGTAACTTACCCCTTTGCCTGTGGGCTGACCCTTGAAGTTCTCGTCGATGTGCCAGTCCGATTCCCACTTCCAGTGCTTGTTGGGCAGCCGCACGTCGGAGGGGCGCGGAAAGAGCCTCCCGCCTTTTTCATCGCTCCATGGGGAGCGGTCCGAAAAGATCAGGTTCTTGTCTGCGTACCCCTTGATCGGCGCCCATCTCTGACAAGAGGGAGACATAATGGAGAGAGATTTTAAAATACTCCCAACATGAAGACTGGGTCAATATATACAGAAACAAAGAAAAACAATGAATACTGGTATCATATGAATCTTAATATTCAGATTTGCCAACTCCACTGAACTACTGTGTTCCTGGTTTAGAAGCACTGGAGGTGGTTCTTTGATTTCGCGATCAGTCATAGCCCAAGGTTTTATTTGCACATTTTTTTTTTCCATACAGGTGCCAGAGAAAGATAGGAAAATTCTGGTATTAGACACTTGCAAGCTAACAAATCCCATGTATACAAAATATCTGACAAGAACACAGAAATGCTATTCCTGATACTTTCTGAGATTGCAGTTTCAAGGATGTATTCTTCAACATGCTTGCCAAATGTAATGTAAAAGTCACTGCCAACTTCTGACTTTTAAGGAAAAAAAAATCCCTTATATGATGGATGGATGTACACATATGAACAATGCCCAAGTTGAAACGAGTACAAATTGGATTTCCTTGTTCGGTACTTCTGGATAGTCTTTTCCCCCCAATGATCCTAAAACAAATGGAGGGGTGGTGGTAAAGAGAATAGATGTGCACTATCTTCTGCAAATTGTAATGTGATATACAGAGGGTTTGTTCCATTTTCGACATTGATTTGCTGCCACTCACTCACACATTCCTCATTGTTTTGTCTGGGTTTTTTTTTCAGGGTCTTGGAATATGAAAGTGTGATTTAAAACACAATGATCAAGTTGACTTGAGTAAAATCAGGCAGACAGAATCATAGAAGAATTATTCATCAAGACTTGACAATAAACAGTCACAAAATTTTAATGCTTCATGTTTTCACCTAGTAGTGATATTGGTCAGAAACAGACACAAATTAGAAGAGGTAATGAGTTCATGTACAATGTACTCACAACTTTGCCATTGTTTAGTACCCTCCCCCCTCCACTTTGCATACTGTAAAACCAGAAATATTCGCGAGATGAAATTTTCACAAATTGGAGCCATCTGCCTTTTTTGCAGCATGAAACTTTTATGAAGCCACTAGCATTGAAAGCACTATAATGTACACAAGAACAATCACATGCTTGTGAAATTTGCACACAAAAAAAAGAAAAAAAAGAACAATGTTTTTACATTATGTGGTTGCCTATACCCCTGCTAGTCATCGTTGTAGGCCGTAGGTCATTACTTTCAGATAGGGACACTCATGCATGCTGTGGCCTTCTTTCTCAGACCACTGGGAGAAGGTGCAGATATTTCAACTGTCTGGATAAATTGACCATATTAATACATGAATACACCCACACAAAAATATTTTCTACACACACATACACACACACAGCTCCTACTATATTTTAATAATGAGGGTGAGATTTCATGCAGCTAGAATGGATTAAAGAGGGAGAGGTGAAATGGTGCAATAGACTGACCTGGTTCCTGAAGTGAACTCTAGACATAGAAAGAGAACGGCATTCCTGGACACAAACACATACACACACAAATGAGAGAACTAGTGATGTTTGGTTACCATGGTGCCGGTGAGAGCGCATCACCAAGAGAACTGGTATCCATGCTGATTAGTGATGTTAGTGATGATAGATGCGATGTTAGTAAAAGAGGGAAAGATGACGATGTTCAAAGATGAGGATGTTGATGATGGTGATGGTGATGATGGTGATGATGGTGATGATGGTGATGATGGTGATGATGGTGATGATGGTGATGATGGTGATGATGGTGATGATGGTGATGATGGTGATGATGGTGATGACGGTGATGATGGTGATGATGATGATGATAACAACGATGATGAGCTAAAGCCCATTGTATAACTTCGGGAGACCATCAGGTGAGAACTTCTTAACAAATCTTCTCTATGATTTTGCTGTCATATGAAGTGAGATGTCATATTCTCACTTTGGGCAAACTTTCAGGATATAATACAAAATTTACTCAAAGACTGACAATCAGTCCAAATAGCACCAAAAGCTTAAAACTTGTCAAATGAACTTTATACAGGCAAGTAATTTTTTAACGAGATAATACAATCTAAACCTTGTATTGCTATCTCACTTCCAGGATCAATCAAAACATACAGTACATGTATATCAACTACTACAAATATGAATATATTTTTCTGGGTATTTTTTTTTTTTTTTTGGGGGGGGGGGGGGGAGTTCTCATATTGCTCATTTCCAAATATCTACATCTGCTGACATTGTATACATATTTCTTTTACTTGGTCTGCAACGACTGTAGTTATGCGAAATTGTTGGGCATTAGCTGGTTTGTATGATCCAAATGGGGTAGCCATTCAGATGCACAGATATAATACCAACAAACTCTATACTTTTTATTCTTAATATTCATATAGCAGCAGAGATACCAACATTTATAATGAAAACAAGGAAAAGCAGAAATTACGCGGTGCGTAATATATGTCCCCGCCGGAAGTAGCATTTTGTAGCAAAATGTACGATATAGGTCAAAAAACAAGGTCAAAGGTCAAAGAAGTCAAAGGTCAAAATTCTGTGTAGCAGTTTTGAAGCCCTCACCTAGTGCCATCACATAAAGCAAACGGAATCGAAATCGGGTTAGAAATGGCGAAGGAGTAGCATTTTGTAGCAACATGTACAATATAGGTCAAAAATCAAGGTCAAAGGTCAAAGAAGTCAAAGGTCAATATTCTGTGTAGAAGTTTTGAAGCCCTCACCTAGTGCCATCAAATAAAGCAAACGGAATTGAAATCGGGTTAGAAATGGCAAAGGAGTAGCATTTTGTAGCCAATGTACAATATAGGTCAAAAATCAAGGTCAAAGGTCAAAGAAGTCAAAGGTCAAAATTCTGTGTAGAGGTTTTAAAGCCCTCACCTAGTGCCATCACATGAAGCAAACGGAATCAAAATCGGGTTAGAAATGGCGAAGGAGTAGCATTTTGTAGCAAAATGTACAATATAGGTCAAAAATCAAGGTCAAAGGTCAAAGAAGTCAAAGGTCAAAATTCTGTTTAGAAGTTTTGAAGCCCTTACCTAGTGCCATCACATAAAGCAAACGGAATCGAAATCGGGTTAGAAATGGCGAAGGAGTAGCATTTTGTAGCAAAATGTACAATATAGGTCAAAAATTAAGGTCAAAGGTCAAAGAAGTCAAAGGTCAAAATTCTGTGAACAAGTTTTGAAGCCCTCACCTAGTGCCATCACATAAAGCAAACGGAATCCAAATCGGGTAAGAAATGGCGAAGGAGTAGCATTTTGTAGCAAAATGTACAAGATAGGTCAAAGGTCAAGGTCAAAAGTCACAACTGAAATTCTGTGTAGAAGTTTCAAAGCTCCCATGTAGTGCTATCATATAAAGCAAACAGAATCAAAATTGGCTCATAAATGACAGAGAAGTAGCAAATTGAAGATTTTGATCACACATGGACGCACAGACAGACACACACACAGACAGACAGACAGACACACACACACATGTACAGAGGCCGTTTCATAGTCCCCTGCTCGAACTCGTTCGGCGGGGACAATTAGAGGAGTTCATCAAAACAGCATTTAGGAGGGGGGGGGGGTGCTTGTCTGTTGCATGCATTTCAATACTATAGTCAAAGAGAATTCCTAAATCACACAGGACTGTAATATCCTCTCAGCAGGACATGAAGAGATATCTCAGTGTTGAGGGAGTCTCATGCAGGACCAGGGAGACTTGGCAGCTCTGCCAAAGTTGGTGTTCAATATAGAATTTGAGGAAAGTGAAAGAGGACAAGAGTGACACTGATAATGACATCATGAGCAATAGAAACATCCTGGTAGATCACGCTATTATACAAATGATGCACAGGATAGAGTGCGTTAGTGGAGGCGTATAGTGCACTCGAGGGTATTTACAATTGTGAAACATGCACGAGGCGAAGCCGAGTGCATGTTACACTACATTGTAAATACCCGAGAGTGAGCTACGCCTCCACTAACGCCATGAAATAATCCTGTGCATCATTTGTTTTATAAAATGGGTTGAAAATTCGAAAACTAACAGCATTTTCCAGCGTTTTTCACGTACCTTTGTGGGTCAAGACGTCCGAAGATGTTCGTCCCAAACATTTACTACAGTACGCACGTCGCACTCGGAAATCCCGCACATACAGTATAAGTATGATGGGGGGTTGGGTTTCCGGACACTTAAGTTCCCGCGTGAAAACTTACTTATTTTACATAGAATATGCACCCTTTACCTTAAAGTCTTGATATAGACTCCTCATATAGGCCTACTAGACAACATACTCTGAAAACTGCGTGAGAATTAACCTGCTAAATTGTTGGATTTGCCCTTCAAAGTGACTCCATGTACGCATCCGGTCCCACAACGCTTGGTCTACTGTACTGTACAAAGTGTACGTATATAAGAGTATACGTACGCCACACATGTTATGCACAAGGGAAGAAAGGCCGGCCGGCAGCCCGAACTAGAAGTTGTTTACAGGATTGACAGCGCGTATGCATGCAATTCAAAGGAGCCGCCGCACACACAGACGATCGGCAATAGGATTTAACACGCAGTGCAATGGGACTAGAATAAAGGAAGCACATGTGACTCATTTCAGCGCTTCCTATTGGCTACATTCTTGAACCCATTTTATAATGTGATACAGCATGACTTCCATGACTTTCATCAAAACACACAAAAAAGAAAGCTGTAGTGTGCATTATGTGTTAAAACAGCTGGAGAAATTGTGCAGTACATGCAGTTACATAATCAGCAAGATGGTGCTCCTTAGACAATTGAATTGATGTAGTCATGCAGAAAGGAAAAGGGGGGGGGGAGGCACAGGGATTACTAGTTTCTGGCCATGTTTGAGCACTCAAAAGCGAACCGAATCGTACCATACCATACCATACTGTACCATACCGTCCCAGATTGGAAGCAGACTCAAGTCAGAAGGGTCACACATTACGTAGCAGCTACAATACAAGTGTCCTTTATAGAGAGAAACAACTCTTTGTATACTTTTCTTCTCATCAACAACTGGTACAGTACGTTTTCGGAGCACATTGGGAAACGGTCCACTTTTGATATGGTACGGTACAGTACATTTGGGAGCATTCAAGCTCTCCTCTGGCATGGGTACGATACCCTTTAGGAGACTTAACGCTCAAACACACCCTCAGGCATGGCCTTGGCACTTAATATGCCTTGTATTTGGTGATGAAGTTACCATACAAGTAATTCTCAAGTTCTATGTCTGTCATCGCACAGAAGCAAGACATGATACTACATACTGTCCATTCATTTACTGCAATGCAACAGTTCCCCTTTCACAATAAAGAGGATATCCGCATGACAGATTAACTCCTCTGTGTAGCACAATGCAACATGCAGTGACAATGCAAGGGATTTTTTTTCCTTTCCAGCTACATGTACATGACCTTATTCATGAATAGATCATGCACATTGACAATTTCATGATATTTTTTAATCATGGGATGAAATACAAAAACTATGTGAGTTCATGAATGCTACGGGTGTATGATCATTGTATAGAATCCTTTTTCTACTTTCTAAAAGCATAGGAGAGGCTCAATGTCAATTTTGATTGACACTTTGTATGCATTTCCGTAGGAAAAATAACAGGAAGCAATAGGAGAACTGTATGAACCCATTTAAAAAAAAGTGATTTTCACTCTGCAATGCCACATAGATGGATCAATTTTCCCTGAAGACAAAAGTGGCAAAGGAAAAGCTTTTGTTTGGGAGCATTTATGATTGTAAGAAAAGTGTATTATCTACAGAAACAGCAACGAGTATCAGACTGGATAATGACACTACGGGCTACTTCACTACACCAATACAAATTACAATTTCTCACCTTCTCTGAATTTGGATAGAAAAAGAAAGTGATCCCGTAAGAATATACCCATGTAATATAATGATACCTAGGGCAACAATTACATAGCATCAAGGCAGAACATATCCTATCAGACTTTAAGTGCATGAGCTTCGCTTGCATTTTAATATTAATGGAGTGCTAGCTGATGACAAAAATGAGACACAGAAATGATATTGGCCAACTGCAGCTATTGTGAGCATGTCTGCATGAAGATTATGATATTTTGCTTGTTTTTCATTCATGAACCCATATTTTGAGGTTCTATTTCATCTGCAAATGAAACCATGGCCAAAATAACTGGGTTTAACTTGTAGCCTCATAAAGATACCCAAAAATATGTATCATTTTGGAAACTGAACAGGTCTTGAGCACAGCCACTAAAAAATCACTCAGACAATGCATGAGAAGACTTCGCCCAACGATCACTGCGGAAAAAAAGGGCATATTTTCAAATTGTAACTCGCCCTGGATCATACTCTCTTAAATTACAAGTGCTACTCAGTTACTTCAGACCATGATTTCAAATACAAAACCTTCTTTGAAAAAAAAAGAAGTATCTCGGGAAATCATCACTTTCAACTTCACTGAAAGTACAAGATAAACGCACCTGATTTTCATAGGTGTATTCGAGACAGCGAATCGGGACATCGCTGCCAAAAACGTAGATGTACGGCTGGAGGTTGGACCCTAGGCTCCACACCACGTGCCTCGCTGCGCAGATCCGCTTGAAGCTCAGCACCTGCTTGGTACCATAGGCCGCGCTGCGCAGCTCCCAGACCTGGCTCTCGGTAGACAGGGCGTAGGCCTTCCCGCTGTTGCCGATGGCCCACAAGTACGACGCTGGCATTCTCGTCGTACTCTCTCTTCTCCCTCTATCTTGTTTTTTTGTTTCTCTGCTTGCCAAATGCTGCTAATTTTTAAGCAGCTCAAAATTCAGCATAATGCCATGATGAGGTAGACAGAGTATACCACAGCCCATCTGAAATGTACAAAAGTAATGCAAAATATAGAAAGAAATTTAAATCATTTGACTTTTGGATAAAACACAAACACTGATATAATGTACAATGCACATCATTCAGTACAATGTACAGTAACTGTACATCCACCAGTATCTATTCATAATGAATAAATGGCACTGCTAAAGATTTTTCATAACTAAGCCTCAATCCTGTTTGCTTATAATGCTCCATATTTAATCAAGAATCTTTCTTTCAGTTCGCACACAACAAAAACACAGAGGATTTACCTGGTGTACTCACAGCTGTAGCTAATTGGTCAAATCTGTAACATCAATCAGCCCAGAGCCATGGAAATAGGTTAAATTGTGACTGTTTATCAATTGAAATATCAACATTTGTATTACAACTCACCTCCATCAAAGTGGTACATTCATTTTATTCAAACCCGCAGCACAGCATCACATGCTTCACAATATTTCACAATCATCACCATGCAGTCACATGTCTTAATAGCCTATTTGATTTGGGTACAATGTATCATACATGCATGAGTTGATTCCATTCTTTTGCCAATCTCCAAGCATCCCAACTTTCATTGTTTCCCCATTATTTTAGGTCTTTTTTTGTGGGGGGGGGGGGGGGAAGACTTTCACTGTTTACCTGAAGTTTCCAAATAAACCTGGCACTAGAGGATTTGTCCAATGGCACTGGCAGAAAACTCAAGAAACACATTAAAGGCCACCTGAAATTCTGCTGATGTAGACATACAATTGTAGCATGTATTTTTATCATATATACTTAAGGAGTTATTTCAACACAGTGGGTTTTTATATCATTTACTTGTATCATCACATTTTTCATGGCTTCTGCAACAATTACATGTAAGTCCGACCCTAAGAAAAGATATATGCCTTTCGGCTATTATGATGTCATCTCCATTAAGGTCAGCTAAGTTAATAATAACAATTGATACTTCATGGTTAGTACTTGGTGCAATAACTCACAATAGCAGCAGAAATTTTAGGATAAAGCCATTCCTACACAGCATCAACTTCTGCTAATTGCCAAACGGTTTTGAGCTCTTATTCTAATCCATATAAGACCAAGTTCCACTTCTAATGAGTTTGTGTGCTAGTCAAGATTGTTTAAAACAATTGTATCTGTGATGATTTTAAAACAAAACCTTTTTTTTTTTTCTGGGGGGGGGGGGGGGGAGGGATGTTTATGGATAGACTAGTTCACACCAGGGCCCCGTTTCATAAAAATTTGATATGATAGCAACTCTTGCTGGGATGGCAATTGTCATGGTAACAGCAAGAATCCAGCTTCCTGATTGGCTGTTGCTATTGGACGTTGTCATTCCAGCAAGAGTTGCTACCCTAATATCTTTTATGAAATGGGGCCCTGAAGAGCTGTAGTGTAAGACAGGTTGATACAGTGTTGGATTTGTTTAATTCTTTTCTTTTTCTTTTCTTTTTTTTTTTTAGGGGAAGGGAGCAGGGGGCAGGAGTGGGGGTGGGGGCTTTAGCCCATTGAAGATGAGTCCCGAGAATACTCAGGCAGGTGTAATAGGAAATGCATGTTCTGGCAAAATCAGTCCATCCTCAATGGGTTAAGGGTCAAAAGGGTTGACTGACACCATTTCCTAAACTGCTCCTAGCATGTGGTGTGCTTACACTATGCCTGTTGAAACAGCTTCAACTGTTTCTGAAAATATTTCCTATTATGAAAAGCTGTAAACATGATTCAATTCGTTTGGAATACACCCTGTATTTCATACACATAACATTTTGATTTTGATTTTGCAATTTGATACCACTTTGGTACCTAGGTAGGTCCCTACCCCGTTTATACTGTGCGCAGGTTTTCGAGCCTCCACAAGGAGGTTCGAAAACTTACTCAAAGAAGTGGTCTCTCATCTGTTTCTATTATTGCGCAAGCTGATTTCGTCCAAATCTGGTCCTACCAGGCCCAACTGGCTTCATTCCCATGGTAAACGCATTCCCCTCCAATACATGGTGCCACCTTTTGAATTTCTTAGCAGAATCTAGATCTAAAACCGCAATGATCGAGCGTGAAAGTGTTCAACTTCAAGTTGTGCCGCATTTATCAGCGGCAGTTGGTCACGACGGCAGGTTGTTTACGTTAGCTGGCGATGACCTTCAGTGAAACTTCCAGATCGTCATGCTATAGCAGGTTCTGAAACAACTCCCTGGACGTGGTTTCAGAACTTGCTAACGTTACTGCAGGTAACATTACAATAATTACACAGTAGATCGACCCTAGTACGGTATTAAACCCTAGGGAGCTGTCGCTGGTGCGGTAAGACAGTAGAGATCGTCAATATCAATACAGCACATTCATAATTTCATGTCACATAGATCTAGGTAGACAACTAACGTCAATTACAGCTTAGTCACCACTTGCGTGTATCTCCTATGCACTCCCGGGTTTGCGAACTAACAATAGGCACTGTATTAGTTCGCCGCCCATAGCACGCCACTTATCATTATTAGCGCATGTGTTATACACACACTTCAATGTAGGAATAGGATGCATTGTGTTTCATCGCGTTTGAAAAACTGTTAATCTGCCACCTGAAATCCATTCAAAATCAAAAACATTCTCGCATTAAAAATGGTTTTGTCACCTGTTACATATGGACCTGGTAAAATACATTTGGATTACAATTAAATTCAGTTTCTAGATCTATTTGTGTTTTTATGGAGAAAAAAGGTGAATTAGGTATGTCTTTTGAGATTGAGCGATGAAAATCTGTCGCCCCAGCTAATCTCCGATTGCCGCGTGCGTTACATGCGATGTGAATGTCTGGCGACTTAAGTAGATGTCTAGACCTTAGTGGCGACTTGTCGACATTATGCATACATTTTAATAGCACCTCCTCAACATAGCCCACACGAACGCAATCCTCCACGGCTATGCTTACTACAACTTTATACAAGTAGATAGAACCTAGGGGCTAGTTAGAACCACACAGTGTAGCATAAATCACTGAGAATAACGTTAGACTAAGGGTAAGTGATCATACAACTGTATTCTACCAAAGATGATCTTCTTCTCCGAGCTGGCTTCTGGAGCAAGGAGCATTGGAAGGCCCCTGAAGCGGTACAAAGACAGCCTGAAAACTTCCCTTGGCCTTGTTGCCTGTGGCATCTGATCAGCACGTAACTGGCAGTCACTTGCCTCTGACCTCACCGTCTGGCGCCCAGCTGTCCAAAGGGGTGTAAGAATGTTTGAGGAGAAGCGCCTCAGGAGCCTGGACCAGAAGCGAAAAGCCCGCAAAGAGAGGATCCCGGACCCTACTTCTGCCGTGGCATGCCCAACATGTGGCCGCATCTGTGCGTCCGCCTTTGGGCTCCGCTCCCACCTCCGGCGTCACTGACATCATTTGACATTGTCGAACCCAACACTTTGAACAGACTTCCATAATAATATGTAGAGCTCTAGACCTCTGCTCTGGCATGGCTCTGTCTCTGCCTCTCTGCCTGGCGCTGGCTAGGCTCTAGCCTCTTCATAATTATTAACGTGTTGGAGGCACTACTACAGTAAACTACAAAACTCTAAAGTCTAACCAGTTAACGTAACTCAGAAGTCTTAACTAGACGTCGATTATCAAAACAAACAAAACAGGTAAACTTTACGGTAACGTTAGACTATACGGGTAGAGACTAACACGTTAGCACAGTAGCACTCACCAGCAGACGTAGATACTCTAAATACTATGCTGTTTATTTACAGTGTTCGAACTTTCCTTTTTCTTAATTTTTGGAGGTTAATATTAATTAGATGGCCACTTACACAACCATTATCTACTTCTGTTGTTGGTTTGCCGGTCCTCGCTCACCATGTACGCTGCCCAAGTTCACAAAAGTCTTGCACCAGTGGGAATGTGCTTATACATTTCTTGTAATTTTGACTTCCAGGTGGTGTTTCTGTCTCTCGATCTCACACACGGCCACGGACATACCAACACTACCGTTTGTGTGTGCACCAGTCGCAGTACGATCTTTGCGCAAAAGAAGAACAGTGAAAGATAGGGCTAGCTCACAGAATTCTAGTTCTGTGGGCTAGCTAACGTCCCGTGAGATCTACTGTACGTACATCTATGTACAGAATACACTTGACACACACACGCAGTTTTCGTCTACACGCTTCGAATATAATCACACAGAAAGATGTATGGGATGCGGTTGGGTGAAAAAGTTTTACTCTTTTATCGATTTTTGTAATTTCTCGGGGGGGGGGGGGGGGGTCCCGAATTGGACATGCATTTTTTTTTTCGCTTGTATTTTGTTCTTTTTTTGTTCTTTTCTTTTTTCTTAAGGACTGAAATAGAACGATAAGTGAGTGCACACTTTTTGTGGAATACATGTATTCGGAAAATTGACCATCACCCAAGTGTAAGATTCATGGAGGGGGACCAAGCAAGGGGAGGGTCGGAGGGGGTAAGGGTGGGGTTTGTGGGGTATCCCCCACCCATCCGAGGGAGCTTTTGCATTTTTAGAAATGAAATTCAACAATCTTGCGCACACATTTGGTAGAATAATTGGACCCTTTTTTTAAATCAAACAAACAAAAAACCGCATTTCGGGAATCAGTTGACGGCAAAATGATCAGCACAGAGAAGTGTATCTGCGTGGTGGTCTGCCATCTATGAGGGAGACCAAGAAGGGGGGGGGGTGGGGGAGGGTGTGGTAGGAGGAGGATACCACCATATGAGCGTTTTGTTTTGTTTTGGTTTTTTTTTTTTGGGGGGGGGTTTGTTTGTTTGTTTGTTTGTTGTTGTTTTTTACAATTGCAATTCAAAGATCTGGTGCACACTTTTGGTGCAATATTGGAAAATGACTTCCAAACGTCAGTACATGGAGGGGGAAGCAAATATAGCAGGGAGGGGAGGGCGTGTCCTTAACTTACCACATAGGAGAGATCTTTTGCATGAAAATATCTCGGATAGGACATTTATGATGGATTGTGTGGGAAATCTTCGATCAAAGAAAGGTCCTAAATATGAGGAAACCGAGCAAGGGAAGGAATGTCCCCTCCCATTTGCTGGAACTTTTGAATATAATTATTGGAAGCGTCAATGAGAAGTGACAGATCTGGGGGGCATTTCATGAAGGAACTTGTCGGATAAAATATCTGACAAGTCAATTATATCCGACAAGTTTTGAGAAATTCTTTAGTCTGATTGGCTGATTTCTCTGAACTTGTCAGATATAATTGACTTGTCGGACATTTTATCCGACAAGTTCCTTCATGAAATGCCCCCCTGGTGCACATTTTTGATGAAATATTCATAATTTTGTCAATCTCCAAAGTGTACTAAGGTAAGGAGGCGTTTTCCTCTTGGCCACGACAGGGAGGTTTTTCATTTTTGGAATTGAATTTCAACGATCTGGTGCAAATTTTCGTGAAATATTTGGAAAATTTTCTATCAGAACAAGCAAGAAAATGTTTCCGTTTCTCTGAAATTATTTGAGGGCAAAATTATTATGTTTGCCCCCCCCCCCCGCATATTTTCATGGGGCATGGGGGAGGAGCAAGACGTGTAGACTGTCAAATAACAATAGAAACGATGAAGTCAGGCCTAAAATATTTTGTTCCATCGAATTTTGAACAAAAGTGCAGTATCGCCCTTGTGTACAATACAAAATCATCTTAATGCATTTTCATGTTGAGTTTTATCATTTCAGTACCTCATTACATGCATTTCTTTCTGCAGTTATTGAACTCTTTGTTGTAAAATGTGATAACTCAATTATTGTTTATTATTTACTGAAAGTGCAGAAATAAAATTCTTCCTCAGATAAGGAAGAATATCGGTATCATTTTGAGTTTCGTTTTGTATTTGTTTGTTTGTTTGATTTTTGACAAACGGTCTTAGAGTGTCATAATTTCGTAGACCTTCATTTTCATACATATACAACACTACGTCTTGTGTTCGTCTTTAGGCCTAGATTATAATATATACATACATTTTATACATTTTATATTATGAAACATGATGGATATTCTTTCTTTCTTTGTTTTCTTTCTTTCTTCTTCCTCTTCTTCTTCTTCTTCTTCTCCTCCTCTTCCTTCTTCTTCTTTTCTTCTTCTTCTTCTTCTTCTTTTCTTCTTTCTTCTTTTCTTCTTCTTTCTTCTTTTCTTCTTCTTCTTCTTCTTCTTCTTCTTCTTCTTCTTCTTCTTCTTCTTCTTCTTCTTCTTCTTCTTCTTCTTCATCACAGCTAAATGCCGGTAAGGGAATTTCGTTGAACGCACATCCCATACTTAAGAACTGAACACCCCCCCCCCCCCCCCCCCCCCCCCAACATGGGCCGGCCGCTTGAGATCCGCTCAAAGTCGAACGTCTTTCACGATCTTTCATCTGCTTCATAATCTTTGTAAATCTACCCCAAAGTGGTTAGTAAAGAGAGAAAGATCGGTTACACAATATAATGCACTCTTTGAAAGTTTGACTTTCAAACAATATTATTCCTCGATCGGTCAATCCTTTCCCCCGATTTCATCACGGATGCGGTCATGTAGGTCTACTGCCCTCTTTAGACAGCAACTCACAATTTCGTGATATCAGAGTCATCCCTCTGATCTCAAGAGGGGAGATCATAATAATTATACTCGTGTAGTCAAAACAGGAAGGTGGAAGAGTCCACCTCCCTGGTCAGAAGTATTCTTAGACAATTTAATTGACTTGCATGTATAAGACAGAATTTCGTTCTTGATGAATAGTTCGATGATTCGTGGACTTTATGATCATATCATGGCCAAACATTACATTGCATGATGAAGACAAAATGCCGATGGAGTGAGAGAGAAAAAAAAAAGTGTGTGGCACCATACAGTGCATAAGACCATGAATATGACGCCATAGATACGTGATTGATCTTTTTTTTTAATCAACATCGTGTATTGATCTGTATATTGGCCTCTTGTTATGAGAGACTAAGTTGTATAATTCGCATCTACCGCAATATACACTTTTCATCTGCGCTATAAGACGATGAAATTTATTTCAAACTCAAATCAGATTTTATTTCCAATATTGCAATTTTGTTGTCTATACAAGTTCAAGGAAAGCAAAACATACAATGTATTATGTATATATGTTCATGATTCTTTGGTTGTCACTCTGAATGCCACCATAAGTGCCCAAGAACGCCAATAAAATATTTAATGTGCTACATCTCCATAAGAAGAGATATGGATATTGAAACAGTTCATTAACAGTCCCTGACTGTAAGACTAATCTTACCTGTACATAGGCGTTCTTTGACACTATATAGGTTATGCTCATTCTATACCCCAAGGTCTTCCATAAAACTATAGCTTTGACCACATTTTTATACAAAAATAAAAGAAAAGATCCGGAATATTGTAGTCATTTTGTGAAGTAAATGGGAGAGACAATGGTTCATTTCTTTCGTGAATATGAAAAGATTTTTCCCAATTCGGAGATGATATTGATATGTATTAAACATGATAGAAAATATTTCAATTTAATTTCCACTTGACCGATTTTGAAAAAAAAAATGGTTTATCTTTAGATAAATGTATTAGTTTTGTATTAGCTGTGGAGTATCATCTTTATAATTATGTGTGAAATGGTAGCAAATTATCAAATATTGTGTTTTTTTTTCAAGTATCATAAAAAAGCAAAACAAAATTGAGTAGCTATAGCCAAGAAGAGAAACAAGCTTACTTTACATATAGAAAGATAAGTTTTGAGCCATGATATGTTCATGATAGAATTTTCATACCTGTAGTTGTTTTATGCCCCTAAAATTCAGCTTATATTAAAGGGACTGGGGATGAGTGTTGGAACCCAAAATGCAAAAGTGCTATTTCATGAAGTGAAACAGGCAAAAACAAGGACCAATGTCTATGAAAGGACTAAGCAATGAAAAAGAATCGATGAAAAATACGGCATTATGAAGATATCTATGATTTTTTGAAGAGCGTTACATGTAACGCTTGTCAATATCACGGGGGGTCGGCTTAGAGGCTCTCCGTTCAAGTGTTGTTTTTGCCTCCCTCTTTTGTCCGATTTTGGCACAGCGTTAATGTATTGCCTTCTCCTCGGCGAAAAGCAAGCCCAAGATATCGCCCCTATTGCGAGGCGAAACCCGGGTGCCTGTTCACTGGCTAGCGAGCGTTATCGGTGCATTTCCCGGGATCCGCCCGGCAGCTTGTAGCTGGCACGGGTCCGCTTGAACTCTGATCTGCTGGCTGCGTATAAATACCATCCACACTAACAATGGAGCCGCAGGTGGAGAGCGAGAGATCTGTCTCCAAGAAGAGGAAGACCATGAAAACCAGTGACAGAGTATGGAGATGGTGACAGAAAAATAAAATGTAGAGTCCCAATTCCCCTCAAGACACTAGAAGATAAGGGGCTGAACGACAGAGATGTCATTTCACTTCGGCTGGATCGGTAATAAATTTGTGAAACTCAGAAGACCTCATAGTCATACTAGTTCAGTGTGAGTAGGACCTATAACAACTGTTACAGTGTTTAGTGTTGTTAGTGTAACATTAATTGATAGAGATGTCACTTAGAGGATCTACACACACTATTGGCCTACTATTTAGTAATACTGATAGTAGGCCTAGATTAGTAATTTTGTTAGGTGTCCTATGCCACACCCTAACATTTTTCTATTAAACTAAAAGATATAGTCCTATACCGGTACTTGTAGGCCTATCAGAGTTTGCCTGAGATTTTTAATACTCACATATGTGGAGAAAGGCTACATGCAGATTCACAAAAAGGTGTATTCAGAATGCGATTGAGGTATGGTAGGTATCTTAGACGTAGACCTATGTATTTTGAGACCCATAATTTAATGACATGAAAGTAGAATAGGGCAACATAATCCAGTATACGGTAAAATAGGAATTCGCGTATTATCTACATGCAAAACACTTTATTAGCGTGCCATTTCTTAATGTGAACAGCGATTTATGTGTAATTAATAGAGAAGCACATTTCAAAAAGGAGAAATGTTGAGCCAAATTTGGGATGTCATTCATAGGCAAAAAAATTTCCAGTTATGGTAACTATACACAGCCCAGTCGCTGTACGTACGTAGCGACAGGATTCGCACAGTGTACTTACAGCGTGTGGTCGGGCTACAGCTATAATGGCAGAGAAAAAGGGCCTCGGACTAGGAGTGGTAGACGCTGTAAGTACGGTACGCTGTGCGAATCCTGTCGCTATGTACCTACGTACAGCAACTGGGCTGTGTATAGTTACCATAAGTTAACATGGAAATTTTTTTGCCTATGATTACCTAGTATGAATGACATCCCAAATTTGGCTCAACATTTCTCCTTTTTGAAATGTGCTTCTCTATTACACATAAATCGCTGTTCACAGTAAGAAATGGCACGCTATTTGTGTTTTGCATGTAAATACGCGAATTCCTATTTTACCGTATTCTGGATTATGTTGCCCTATTCTACCTTCATGTCAAATTATGGGTCTCAAAATGTCGAAATAAGAAAGTTACGACACTCATCAGAACTGACGTTTGTTACAAATTGGCGATAGGCGAGAAATCCAATTTTACGAAACGACACTGAATGAATGAAAGTGTCAGCGAATCTGGTAACTCTCGGTTTTTACAAAATACTTTGTGGAGACTCAACTGTGTATATGTTGTCATCACAGCTATGATCGGACCAAAAACGTGAATTCACATGTTTGGTAAGGTACCAGTACCTTGTTATTGTCTCCGGTACACATGGCATTGCAAAAATGTTGATTGAAGTGTATCTATTGTGCGTACATACATAAGTGGCTAATGGCGTATATGCATTGTAGCGCAGTTCACTCAGTCTCTATAGTGTAGTGGTTAATGGTGTATGCTTTGTAGCACAGTAGGTGCTAATTGTTGAGAAAGGTCTGTCGGATATTATTGTGGGTATCTTTTGTAGAGCAACAGCCAGCATCGCATTCAAGGACCATCCTGACTAGGCAGCTCAGTGAAGCCAGTGACAGCCCCTCTGGTCAGTTGAGACCAGCCCTCCCAGCTACCCAGCTTGATGAAGCCAGTGAAATTCCCTCTCGTCAGTTTTGACCAGCTACCCAGCTCGGTGAAGCCAGTGACATCCCCTCTCATCAATTGAGACCAGCCCTCCTAGCTAACCAGCTTGATGAAGCCAGTGACATTCCCTCTCGTCAGTTTCGACCAGCTAGCCTATACCCGGCTTGATGTCCCCTCTCATCAGTCGAGACCAGCCCTCCCAGCTTGATGAAGCCAGTGACATCCCCTCTTGCCCATTGAGACCAGCCCTTCCGTTGGTACAAAAGGTTTGTACAAACTAACTTTAATTACCTGGTACTATTTTAATACACCTAGATCCAACAACTGTTTTGAACCTGCAAATGAAAGTTAATGTTGATATTTAGTACACAAAACATCAATAAATTGAATAGATAACTCTGTGTTCTCAAACGATGCTGTTCTTATTCTTGCTGTAATTTAACTTATAACATTTTTTTTTAAAACCCAAAGCTGTGGTAGTGGTTAATAAGATTATGGTTGTCTTGATCATTACTTTTAGGGTTACAAGTTACATAGTTTGTACATTGCAGCCACATATAGGCCTACTATATGATTGTATGTGGAATTATACAGACCCCCAAATCCCTTGCATGTGGCTGGATTGAAAGACATCATAGGCCCGATATGAGGTTGTATACACAACATATAAATAAATAGGGCCTACTTTGTAGATGGGTAATTCCATGAAGTTGGGGCAGTGTCCATGTATGTAGCATCGTGATATTGACAAAATACATGTCAGCATAACTCAATATCAATTATGCTATACATTTATTGTTTGTAGGCTTTACATTTGCATTGAGGCCACACATTTTCCTGGAAATTTTGTGCCATTCAGACTCAATTTTAATGAAGTTATTAAACAATATGTAACACTGTGTCCTGGAGCATCGTGACGTGTCCACGTAGCGTCGTGATATTTTAAAATTTGGTCCAAAGAGACAAATTATGGCAATGAGCTTGACCAAAATTTGATGCAATATGCATATTTACAAGGTATGAATAAGATAGCTAAATATCTCAAATTTCCTGTACACAGTTTCAATTTCAAAAGAAAATTACAAAATGTATCACGATGCTATGCGGTGTCCTTTTTTGTGTAAAACTGTGGAAAGGAGAGTTAAGATATTTAGCTATCTGACTAATCTAGTAATTATGCATATTATATCAAATTTTGGTCAAGCTAATTGCCTTAATTTGTCTTTTAGGACCAAATGTTTACTATCACGATGCTACATGGACACGTCACGATGCTACAGGACACCATTACATATCGTTTTAATAATTTCATCAAAATTGAGTCGGAATGGCACAAAATTTCCAGGAAAATGTATGGTCTCAATACAACTGCAAAGCCTATAAACAATACATGTATAGCATAATTAGTATTGAGTTATGCTAAAATGTCACACTTCGTGCCCCAACTTCACAGAATTACCCAGATGCACAATGAGAGGCTGAGGTCATCCCGACGTCATGTGCAGTGTCAACTCATCAAAAATTTGGCTAGGGTCTCTGTAGGTCTTATTTTCCTTTTTGCTATTTAAGTTCTACAGTAGACAGTCTATTTCTAACATATTTCATGGAGTTTTCTCTGTTGCATGTATGTGAGCACTACAAGATAAAGCTACCTGGTAGACTCTACACTGAAATACATGGGATAGCAAGTTCTGTGACTAAATTTACAGATTGGTGAAGAACTAACGGGACTATCCTAATTGTAAGTCCGTGTTAATGCCTTTCATTGTGTCTGATATACAGATGAACTCCAGTCCAGATGCCCCTGTGAAATGGAAAAAGGACAAGTTCATGAATGCCGTTGCCTTCTCCAATTAGTTGTGGAGGAAAATGCTACTCTGAGGAAAGGACTTGGGTCAAATTGAAGTGGATCAAAACCTGGTGAGAGTGCTGACAGATATTGATTTTATCAGAGCCTGGGCAGATGTAAGGAGATAACAGGTTACTGTAAAAGTGGATATTTTAGCGCGACTAATTTTTTGCGGTCGGCGGGGTAAGAAGAGCTTCGCATGTTTATAGTTCCGCGGAATCAAGACATCAACTACTTGAACAAATGGCGAGCAAAAATATTCGCATGCTTTTATTTTCGCGCTAGTTTCGGCTTACGCGAAATGCGTGAAAATTTCAACCAACACCGCAAGAAATTTCCACTTTTACAGTAGATGATGAAGACGTCCCTTTGGCATGCATATTAGGGAATTTTTATGTAAATATCATAAATAAAATGAGCTATTTTCATTGGACTTTCAGCATATAACATAATTGCTTTCATCAGTACTAAACTTGTCATTGCTTGAATGATAGTCTTTAAAGAGAATATTTACTATGTGTATTACTGAATAGTTAATTGAGTCTATATGAGTAGTAAAATAATTTTTCATTGTAAATGTGTAGTAGTTACTTTATTACCAACATTCAGTCATTAGATGAGAGATCAATAGAATGTGCTTGTTGGCCTCTATTGCAGTGGAACAGCTAGCATCACATCCAAGTGCCATCACAGATATCCAGGTTGTTGAAGCCAGTGACACCCCCTCTCGCCAAATAAGACTGCCTCTTCTAGGCTACGCAGCTCGGTGAGACCTGTGACATCCATCTCGCCAGTGGAAACCAGCCCTCTCTGCCACCAAGCTCAGTGAATCCAGTGACATCCCCTCTCATCAATCAGAACCAGCCCTCCCAACTACTTAGCTCCATGAAGCCAGTGACATCCCCTCTCATGTTCTTCTTTGTGGCTGGCAAATGTTTGAAAACTGAACTTGGATGACTTCAATATCATAATTATGTTGAGTGCATCCAAGTGATGGCAATGATAATAGCTCTGACACCAGTTCTTCCTGTAGGCCTACTGTCAATTTATGCCTTCATTGTGTATTATAGCAAAAGACATGTTAGTAATGAAAAAGCTGCACCTTTGTACCAGGATTGTTGGGGATTCTGATAAATGCACATTGAACATGAATAACATCAATTCCAATCATAGACTACATTCATGTGATGGCAGTGATAACTGATATGACACTACATTTACATCTCTGAACTCTCTATTTCTGTCTTTCCTGTGAGGTAACAACAAACATGTTAGTACTCAAATGTGTGAATCAGAATGAAACAGTGAATTGATTGCCTGGAAAATTTGTTCTTGCCCCATGTAGCAAGTAGGGAAAATAAATCCTGTAAACTCCTAAACTGCATGTGCGTTAAACTGTTACTGGAAACTGAAAGGGCTGCAATATCCAGGCACAAAGTGTTTTGTCCTTTTTTAGCTCACCTGAGCCGAAGGCTCAAGTGAGCTATTGCGATCGCTCTTCGTCCGGCGTCCGTCGTGCGTCGTCCGTCGTCCGTCGTGCGTAAACTTTTTACATTTTCATCTTCTTCTCGAGAACCCCATGACCGATTTTCACCAAACTTGGCAGGTAGCATCCCTAGGGGGATAGGATCTCAATTTGTTCAAATGGGCACCATGGCCCACCTGGGGGGCCCCAGGGGAGCCCAAACACCCTAAAATTAAGGAATCTTTAAAAATCTTCTTCTCTAGAACCAGAAGTGATAGGGCTTAATTGATACTATGAGTAAGTACATTGATGAATGTAGTTTCAAGTTTGTTCATGGGGGAATCAGGGGTGCCCCCCTTGGGACCCAGGGGAGGGGGGTGGGGAGGAGTCCTATTGGGGCCTAAATTGTACATTTTCATCTTCACTTTGAGATCGCCATATCTGATTTTCACCAAACTTGGTAGGTAGCATCCCTAGGGGGATAGGATCTCAATTTGTTCAAATGGGCACCATTGCCCACCTGGGGGGTCCCTAGGGGGCCAAACCCCCTAAAATTAAGGAACCTTTAAAAATCTTCTCTAGAACCAGAAGTGATAGGGCTTAGATGATACTATGAGTAAGTACATTGATGACTGTAGTTTCAAGTTTGTTCATGGGGGAATCAGGGGTGCCCCCCTTGGGACCCAGGTGAGGGGGTGGGGAGGGGTCCTAATGGGGCCTAAATTGTACATTTTCATCTTCACTTTGAGATCGCCATGTCTGATTTTCACCAAACTTGGTAGGTAGCATCCCTAGGGGGATAGGATCTCAATTTGTTCAAATGGGCACCATTGCCCACCTGGGGGTCCCTAGGGGGCCAAACCCCCTAAAATTAAGGAACCTTTAAAAATCTTCTCTCGAACCAGAAATGATAGGGCTTAGATGATACTATGAGTTAGTACATTGATGACTGTAGTTTCAAGTTTTTTTCATGGGGTTGGCGGATTCATTCCCCCCCCCCCCCCCCCCCCCCCCCCCCCCCCACGCCCTTAGGACCCAGGAGAGGGCTGGGGAGAAGTCCAACACTTGTAATGGAGCCTGAATTGTACATGTTCATCTTCTTCTTGAAAACCTCAAGATGAATTTCGACCAAACTTAGCAGGTAGCATCCCTAGGGGGATAGAATCTTAATTCCTTCAAATGGGCACCATGTCCCTCTTGGGGGCCCCCTAGGGGGCCCACCCCCCCCCCCCCCCCCCCCCCCACATTGAGGAATATTTAAAATCTTCTGCTCTAGAACCAGAAATGATAAAGCAAAGTTAACCATGAGTTTGAACATTGATGACTTTAGTTCCAAGTTTGTTAATTGCAGATTCAGATCCAGGACTGCCTGCCCCCTCCCCCCCCCCTACCCCCCCCCCCCCCCCGAGTTGAGGGGGGGGGGGGGGAGGGATCCATATGCAGACCTAAAGTTTCCAATGTTCTCAGGTAAGAGTGTGCAAGAATGCATGGAAGGTGAAATTGCGATACTCAGGTGAGCGCGTGACCCGCGGGTCTCTTGTTTTTCATTTGGTCTTTTTTCCCCCTGTGTTTCCCAGGTGTTTCAGAGGTGAAAAACTACAATTACTCCGTTACGATAAAATATTGCATCAGTGTTTTAAAGTGAACTTATGCAGGGCTGTCATGCACAACAGTGTACATCACTGAAGGGCCTTTCACACATTTCATTATTGCTCTAACTATTATTATTATTACTACTACTACTATTGTTGTTGTTGCTAATTTTTTATTACTATCATCATCTTCATAATGATTATTATCCTCATCATTTATGTGATCACTGATATCATGCCATGTGTTACATTCAAGTGGCACAGCAGGTCCTACACAGTAGCATTGTCCATCAGCATTTTGGAAGACACTTTTTCAGCACAAAATTTTGTGATAACTCTATCAAATCACATTATTATGAGGACAATATTTTTGTGGTAAATGGAGTTTGTGCCCTTGTAATATTCATTGCATCTATATTTTGTGGCCAAAAAAAAAAAGTATGAATTTTGATAAACAAATGTGTTGGAAGTGCTTCAAACAAGATGTTCAGTTTTCATTCACATAGATATAAAAATACATTGTAATATACATTTTGGTAGGTCCCTACATGATGTTCTACTGATATAATTGTATATGCTCAAACCCTAAACCAATTGTGTTTTGACAATGCAATATGTAGAAGGTCTCCACACTGAAATAGTATAGTGTTCTTTGTACTTGAAGTCATTAACCCTGTGACATTGATTCTTGGACTTTCACTTCAATATTTTTTCCCTGCAAATGTACAAGTTATTTGAAAGTGGTTGCATTTGTAAGGTTCTTTTAATTTACATGTTATACATTGTAGTATTATTATCATAATTGTTCAATATGATAGGAGTATAATGTGTAGATGCCCAAATTGACTAATGACAGGAGCAGTTTCTTTTTTCTTTTTTTTTTCTGCAAATGATTACCTTACCTGTGTCAATTGGCAATCTTTGCTATACAATTATTTCTATTATGACATTTTATATTTAAAAGATATAGGCCTACATGCAAGTAGCCAGCACAGATTTGTTATCTCTACATTGTATATCACATCACATTACTGTGAGAGCAGTTTCTAAATACATGTAGCACATTTGCAATTAGAACCTGTGCTCATGATGCAACACCAAATGCAAATATACATGCAAAGATAAAAGAAAATGTAAGGTCAGTGTACCCTGGTACACACAACTTCTAATGTAGGTCCCATGTACACATGCAATTTATATGTGCACATGAAATTTGTATTTATGCATGGTAGTATAACGTAAGTGTAGGGATTTATTTTGAACCTTTTATTATAAGTGTATCCCCCCTTCTTTTATTACAGGTACCACCCCTCTACACATAAATACGTCAACCCACACATACAGTAGTACCGGTATTCACATCCACATGCATCCACACACCCCACCTACAATTGTATCACAGACACACCACATATCACATGACATTTTCCACTCTTTCACTTCTCACCCATTGTTCCCTGTAATACTGAAATCATGCCTAAATCACCCAAGCCTGCACATCATTTACATATTATTATGAATATTTAGTTTTAACCTTTGTTTCTTTATTTGCATGTTTTGTTATGTTGATTTTGTGTATGCATATTTATGTAACAACCCACATTTACATGTAAACCCATGCCAAATTATGTGAAGAATAAACTGGCTACAAGTTAGTTAGCCAGGGGACTCCTTCCAAGTAACACATGTGTGCTGCCCTAGTTTGCTTTTAGTGTGATGAGTGCTAGAGAGCCAAGTGAACCCTAGCCCTACATAAGTAATGTGTTAGATTTAAATTCACTGAAATATCACAACAAGATATTACCTGTGTATACAGGCCTAATTGTTAAGCGTCAATTTACCAATGAGAAAAAAATGTGTTCTGATGATAAAAACCCCATCAGGGTTCTAGATAAAACTGAGTGAATGTTGTTGACCTATGTGGAAATAATTGACTTGAACAGATTATTCCTTGTGTCTTGATTTTCTCCTTGTATAGGTGAACAAGACATTGCATCATGCATGGTTGCATTGTACATACGATAAATAAGAAAATGTATAAGATAGCCTCAGAAATTGTTGGATTGGTTATTAGACTATTACAGGTGTCACATTATTCAGTCTAGAAGACTGAAAATGATCTGATTCCCAACATTTTTGTGTGTATCTGTGAAATAATTCCAATTAACCCTATTTATACAGAAAATAGGTAAGGCCTAAGCCATACCAATGACCAACTTTCTAACCTAGTATGTGCATGTGTCAATTGTGAAGAAAATCATCCACAATAAATGTTACAACTATTAAAGTCACATGAAATTACAAATACATGACAAGTTGTACCGGTAATAAAAATGAACTATTGGTTAGTTCCAATGCAAGTTTAGATATAACATTGTACCGGATACTTCGAATTCTCTGGCCTACTCGGTACTTGTGTTTCAAATCTTTGAAGAAAAAAAAAATGGGTTTGCCATGAAGATTGCATTGAATTGCATGTACATGTAATAACACAACCCGTTTGTGTTTCATGTAATAATTACATGAATTGTAAATTATTGTAAATTGAGATTTCGTTGATTTTTTTTTTCTACGTAGCCCGACTAGACGCCGTGCGAAGCACGGCAGTTACTGCGTACATGGTACCGACCTAGCGCTGGGCCGGCTGTGTCCGTCCTTACCCGGAAAAGTTTCTATGTACGTACACGCACAGCCCAGTCGCTGTACATAATAGCCCGCCCGGCGTCTGGTCGGGCTACGTATTACTTTACCGCATTCACCTATCCCGCTTTCGGTACTTCTCAACGAAGAATCTTGTAATAAATGGAGTTTGATGGCTTTTAGGATACGTAGCCTACCGAGTCTTCTGACGATAGAACTAGCTCTCATAATATCTTGGAAGAAGGACATGTGAATCTGAAAAGGAGGAGTCCTTTGATTTTAGGTTAGCGCTCTCATCAAATGAAAACACGCAAGATCGTACAGCAGCTCGAGCTTAGAAGCACTAGCACTGGACACTGTGTATGATGATGCAAGTGAAGTGCGGCCAGCGCTCGCCGCGCCCATAGCACAGCCAGCCGTAGAGCTAGCCACAATTGCTCTACGTATAACTACTAGTAGTTCCGCAGCTCACTCGGCATGTTGGCTTGATTTCGCTGTAAGTTGGCTTGATGTTCGCAGTCAACAAGCAGTATTCCGCAATTCAAATACGTATCGCCATCGTATCGAAGGGTCTTTTTCCAGAAAAGTATGTTTTGTTTTTCGCTTTTTAAAACATTTGAGAAGATTCCGATTTCCAAGATATTTTCACACATGTTAAGTTACATATCTACCTTTCATTTTATACCCAAAGCACCTTCTCTTTCGCATGTTTTGCACAACCGAACACTCATCCCCAGTCCCTTTAAGGCCTACTCATAATTTTTTTAGATGTAACGACTTTTCATGCAAGCACAGTGATGTGTGATTGGTACCTTCATTTATGTTGTCAATGAATGGGGGAGCAGTGATCCCTTCTGACCGAAAGATCGGTCTGTATCTGTCCGTCGGGGAATGTTCCGCGGAGACTGCGTCTGGCTTCTGTCTACGGAGGACAGCGGTAATGGCAAAATATAAAAGAGTCCTCCGGACAGACGGATCTTTTTGTCTATGATCCCTTCGACATGTGTATGATAATTTTTGTTTAAATAAAAGATTTTTGTCACATTTTGTTTTCCTTTGTTCACATTGACTGCTAATCATTTGTAAATTTTGCGATTTTATGTGATTGTGAAACATTAAAACATATTAAAAAAACACAACAAAACAAAACAAGCTTATTCCATATCTGCACACGCAACTCTCCACATGTGCTCTCACACACCACACACACACACAAAAAGAGCACACACTCCGATTCTGTTTATTCGCTCACTGCTGCGCGCGTGCGTCGCGTACGACAGTCTGTGGAACGTGGTGCCAGTAGAGAAGTGCGTGTGTGATGCAATCTCAACTCTGTCGTGCGACAAGCTAAAGCATAGAGATTTATACTAAGAACACTAGAGGGCGGACTCCGTAAAATCCCTGTGACCGATAGAAGGAGGCGTTCGCCATTTTGGTCCGGGCAAATTTCGACTAGCGACCGTACCGATAACGTGTAGCACTACGGAGCATGCAGGGAGATCGACGACGGGATGCAACGGCAGTAGGCTGGCATCTATGCCAAGGTCTCCATCGGAGTTTGGAAATCGAAAAATGTTCTTAAATTCGCAAATTCTACTTAAAGTAGCATAGATCTATGTTGCAAAATGCCTGGTTCATGTGCTGCTTTTGGATGTAGAAACAGGAGAAAAGAAGTGGAGCGGAGATTCCTTTCACAAGTAACTAAAATTACATTTATAGTGTGTGTTAAACAGATTGATTCAAGGCAAAAAAAAGAAGGAAAAAGAAAAGAAAAGGTCTTGCAAAATTCGTCAGGGGCACTCCGCCCTCCCTCAGCTATTCTCGATCTATTGCTACTATCATAGATAGCTAATACAGTACATAACTATATGCAAGGTCGGCGGAACGGGGGAGGGGGCATTTGCCCCATTAAAAAAAAACAAAAACAAAAACTCCCCTTTTTAAGTTAAAAAAGTGCTCATTTCTAAGTGCCCTATTTGGCCCTTGAGCCCCCCCCCCCCCAAAAAAAAAAAAAAAAAATCGTTCCTCTACCCTTTGCTATACCAGCAGTTAATTTCACTAAGATAGTGTGAGAAAAGCTCAGAATACGTAATATATGCCTGGTGACAGGACATATGCTCCGGCATTGATATCTTTCTGAAAATAGAATTACCATTATGGGTCTGATTGGGCTTTTGGTTCTTGTAAGAAAGGCAGGGTGAGGATTAGGGTCACCGTGAGTGTTATGATTTGGGTTAGGGTTTATGTAAGCTTCAACATTAGCATTTCGAGCTTGAACATCAATATGTCATGGAACCAATATGCCTACACGTACTTATAAAAATGATTTATTTCATTTCCACCACCACCACCAAAAAAAAAAAGAAAATAGAAATACAATGAAACACTCGTATACACAGATAGGACTATAGAATGCAGTCCCCTCATACAGAAAAAAAAAAATATAACTGCTAAAAAAAAAAAAAAAAAAATACAAAAATTGACGCAGTATACTGTATCACAAGGGGCATCCGGCAGTCTAGAGACCAAGAGAACCCTTTGTATTGCATGGACCATGGTCGTGTTGGTCGGCTTGAAAGTATTACCTCGTTGAGAATAAAGTAATTTTTTTTTTTCATTTTCTTTACCACTCATAATAAGAGATTGCTAGCAACTTAAATTTTTGAGTTGTTTCCTTCTTTCATCTCCGACCCCCTCATCTTTTTGCTGAAAGGCAATACGTGTTTGAGCGCTTGTTGTATACGTGTTCACGTGTCCACCACTACGGCGCTGCCCGGACCGATGCTTGTTTTTGCCCGGACAAAGATGGCGCGCGGCCTCTTCATCTCGGCACACGAGCACTGCGTACGCGCCACACGCAGTCCGCGCTCTAGTATATTATTAGTATACATCTCTATGAGCTAAAGTCACTCTCGATCTCTAACTGGTGGGTGGGCGATTACACACTCCTCCGTTGTACCCAGGCCGGTACTCTCCGGTACCCGCTCCGTAGTAGCTCCGCTCCGCAGCCGAGCCAACCGTACCGGCGTTCTCTTGAGCTCTTGAGTTCCGATCTCTACCCGACTACTCGACCTCAGCCTCGGTTAATTTACACACGTTGTCGCTACCTACGTACATTTGTACGTATGTAATCAGGGCCCTGCTTATTCACCTGCCGTTTTTTGTAATAACTTGTAAGGTAAGGAACTAAACTGTATTGTTAAGTAATTCTAACGCTTGCTTGTTCCTCAGGCTCAGAATAGATGGGGTCTTTTCCCGACCCTTTCCCCAACTGTTTGGTTTCAGCCTCGCCTCAGCGGGCTCAGGAGCTACACAGCATCAGTAGAACACTGTCACAGGGCCTAGGGCAGCTATTTCTGAGACTGAGTGTAGTGATAGAGATCACATTTGATAGTGCAGACATGTATATCTATGAATTCCCCAATTTGAATTATCTTTTCGTTTTATAAGCGGGAATTGGTGTTTGTTGGCTAACAATTTGGAACCCCGGTAGTGAGATTGAGAATAGGTTGACCGAAAGATCGGTCTGTATCTGTCCGTCGGGGAATGTTCCGCGGAGACTGCGTCTGGCTTCACGGATCCCCTCCGCACAGCGTTAATGGCAAAATATAAAAGAGTCCTCCGGACAGACGGATCTTTCTGTCTAGAGAATAGGTAGACTAGACCATTGTTGATAGAATTTTAGAAATGACATTTATTTATTTACAGAGTTGCCAAGCCTTCCTTGAGTCCTAAAAGTTGTCCGTAGATCTAATTTTATGTGAGATTTCCTGATTAATATATCATCCTGGCAAATTGATGAAAGCTTGCTCGATTAAATACCTGGACCCCTGGTATCAATAATTGTTTATTGAGTTACACATTCACAAGATGTAGCACACAAGTACGCTGTATCTCCTTGATACCCCCCCCCCCCCCCCAAATCTATCTGGTTTTGATTTTAAGTCAAGCCCTGAGTCAAGGTGTTTGAATTTTCTTTGACGGTCACTTTATTTAGGGTTGAGGCAGCCAAACTCAACCATGTACCGTCTGATGTGTCAGACGACCCTTGTGGTATGCCTTGGGACCCGGCGGGTGGCGCATTGCATGCAAAGCGGGAATCGTTCCCTGACGACCACGATGGAGGCCGTACAAAACGGACGAGACACTGCTAGCTTGGCCTCGCATTTCCGGTGGATGAAGGTGATGGCGCCAGAGTTTAGAGTTCGTGGAGACCAGATTACTGTGTTGCATGACCCCTCAGAATTCTACAACACGATCAAGGTGAGCATGTTCAGAATTATTCTCTGAATGTAAGGCAATAAATATTTAAATCACAACGAAATCGCAGCATTGGCGTAAATACTCAATCCTGAGTGATACATGCCATTAAAACCAAAACAACAACAACAACATGCAAAAACACACCATCAAAATGTTTGACATATTACATACATTTGTGATTTTCATTTTTTTTTTTTTTTTAATAGATTATAGAGTATAATTGTGTGGGATACTGGATAGATCACAGTATTAAGGGTATGGAAGACCATCTTGAAGATATCTGCTCCATCACTTGAAGCC